>NW_007253016.1:332645-399707 GCF_000164805.1 Carlito syrichta
GGTGCGGCCCGGGGCGTCCGGCTGACACGAGCCGCGGTGCCAGGGGCCGGGACCTCTTAAGGTCATTAGGGAGCACCCGGAGGAAGGCGGGTTTTAAAAGATCGGAATGCAAACCCAACTTCTCGAGTGGTCGCGAGTGATGGCAGTCGTCCTGATCTTTTCCCGAGTCGCGTCCCCTCTCCCGGACTCAGCCGTCCCAGCGGGCGAGGCTGTTTTCCTGCACCTTTGTGAGGTGCTTGGTGCGGCCACTGGTCTACTTGCGGTGTAGTATTTGACTCAGCGCGATCCGCCTTGAGTCATTTTACTGCGGCCATTTACCTCTGCTGCTGAGCCCTGTCCACGCCTCGGGAGTGTTCCTGTTTTGCCCAATTCAGAGTTTGCTGTCTGGCTGAGAAGGGATCATTGAGTGACACTTTAGGATTTAGGGGCAGAGCAAGGTGGCAGTCGAGGAGGTGCAGAAGTGTAAGGAATGAGGGGAGCGGAGTGAAGAATGGGGCAGCGAACAGGAGCCCGGCTTAGCACTGCTGGATTAGGGGGAGATTGATATCTCGCATTATTACATGTTATTGTTCTCTCTGCTATCCCATACACCAAGGACAACAACCCTTCCCTCGGGGGTTAACAAACATCCCCAACTCTGTCTTTCAGAGAGCTCCTGATTCTGACCCTTGTTTTAAGCGGCTCCCCTCTTGAGAGGAACCTGGGAGGAGCTGATTTCCACTGCTTCCTTTTCCTATACCTTTTTCACGTTCAAACGCAGAACACTTAATGCTCAGCAGCTTGTATGAAAATTCAGTCTATAACTTAAAAATGTGTGCATGGTGCACTGCTGACCATGGGCATGTCTATTGTTTGTATCTGTAATGTGTATGTCCATTTCAGTGTTGTCTGTTTTAGTATGCAGGTGATAGACTAGAGAACAAGACCTCTGTCTCCGTAGCATCCTGGGTATGTGAGCATTCGATAAGTACTTTTATGGGAATCAGTTTTGTTTTGAACTTAATTAAGAACATGCTTGCGTTTTTTTTTTTTTTTTTTTAAACTTGATGATTATATATTACTTTAAAGAACCAAGGGATGGGGAATAGGGTAAAGGGTGCTTTTGAGATCATGACTTTTAAAATCATCCTTCTTATTTGTTCCTTAAAGTCTAACTTTTCTTCTTTCTTCAACTTTTAAACAGAGCAGTCTGAATGCCAGAATGGATAACCGTTTTGCTACAGCGTTTGTAATTGCTTGTGTGCTTAGCCTCATTTCCACCATCTACATGGCAGCCTCAATTGGCACAGACTTCTGGTATGAATATCGAAGTCCAGTTCAAGAAAATTCCAGTGATTTGAACAAAAGCATCTGGGAAGACTTCTTTAGTGATGAGGCAGATGAAAAGACTTACAATGATGCACTTTTTCGATACAATGGCACAATGGGATTATGGAGACGGTGTATCACCATACCTAAAAACACACATTGGTATAGCCCACCAGAAAGGACAGGTATCTCTCTTTCACTTCTCTCTCCTTTACCTACTCAGTGATAGCAAAACTGACCCGATGATTGCTCGATGACATCAAAGCAGGTTTGTTGGTCCTGTCCCTCCTTAAATAAATAACATCTTTCATATATCTTGTCCTCCTGCCACTTTTCTTTAACTTCTTTGCATTACCCTACTACTCATCAGCGTTGGTTGGATGAGTCATGTCCTTATCCTGGGAAAGCCATTTTAAATTTCTGTACTTCTTTACTCATTGAAATGCTTTTTATTAATCTCATACATGTCATGAGGAAGTCGTTGGAAAAGGACATTGGAAGACTTTAAATACTTGGTAACAGTAGGAGGACTAACATCTCCAAAATAAAATCAACAAGTGTGAACCTATTGTCCTTTCCTGAGTCAGCTGTGTGATAATACATATCTGTCATTTGCTCCCATATCTAAGAAGATACCATTTGGCCAGCTCTAGCTTTAAATCTGTGTATATTTGAAACTGGTTAACAGCAATCTTGATACAGAGTTTGTAGGTTAAAAAATTTGTATTAGAGAAGTTAAAAAAAAAAAAAACTTAAGTTGTTTTTCAGGTTTATTTTGCAATCATATTTAATACCTAAAGATTTTAATTTCCAGTTATTCAAATAGAAGCATTAGACCACTTTGTGAGGAATAACTTTATGTTTATTTTTATTTATAAGTACTTTGTTGACCTTTTAGTGGAGAAACATTGTACTCAAATTATAGCAGGACATGCTATTCATCAAAAAGGATGACAATTATATGTGAAAAAAAGGAAGTAGTTTGGAAAGAAAGGGGAGAGAATTGGTTAAAATTCATTCTAAATTGTTCAGTTCTATTTCTGAGAATTTGGAAACACTTGATATTGGAGTCTTGCTGTTATTTAGTCATTCATTCAACAACACTTGTTGCATGCTTCCATGTGTCAGGGCCTCGTAGCTTGGAGAACATCAGGGAAGAAAACAAAAAATCCGTACTCCTGGGGATAGGCAAGAAACAATATGTATAACAGTATAAATAATAAATAATTATTTAGTATGTTAAAAGATGGCATATGTAATGGAAACCGGACATAATAAAGAGATTTATTGGGAAGGGGAATATTGGTGGGCATAGGTTATAATTTCCAAGGGAGTAGTTGGGATCGGTCTTCCTCAAGACACCACTTGAGTAAAGGCTTTATATAGGTAAAGACCAGGTGAAGGAACTGTGTGTCTGGGTAGTTGAGGGGCAAGGGGGATTCATTTAGGTTGGAAAGAATAGCTACTGCAAAGGCCTATGGTAGGAGCATGCCTGAGATACCGAGGACCAGCAAGGAAGCCACTGGGCTGGAGTGGAGGGAGATGGGTATGCTGTCAGAGACGAACTCTGGGGGTGTGAATGGGATAAATCATAGAGGACTCTGGAGGCATGGCAAGGACTTTGGTTATACTCTGAGTACAGTGGTGAGCCATGGTGGCTTTGAGCAATGAAAGCCAACCTGGCTGATGTGGTGAGAACAGACAGGCAGCAGGCAAGGGTGGAAGCTAGGATACTGGTTAGGAGGCTATTGCAGTAATTCACGTAAGATGATTATGACTCAGACCAGGGTGGTCTGAGTAATCCAGCACTGAGCAGCAGCTGGATTCTGGATATGTTTTGAGGAAGAACTTCTAGGATTTCCTGATGCAATGTAAATGGGCAAGAATGGCTGTAAAGTTTCCGGTCTGAGGAACTGGAAGGGTGAACTGTCATTCCCTGACATGATGACGTGGCTGCTAGAGCAGGGTTAGGAGAGATCAAAGTTCCTGTGTATTCTTTCACTTTGTATTTCAGAGAATAATTACTGAAAGAGATTATTGTTAAATGTTTATAATTAAAACAACAAGCCATTGTTATTCTTGTTCCAGAGTCATTTGATGTGGTCACAAAATGCACGAGTTTCACATTAACTGAGCAGTTCATGGAGAAATTTGTTGATCCCGGAAACCACAATAGTGGAATTGATCTACTTAGGACCTGTGAGTACTTTGATTTCACCAGGACAATTGGAAAGAAAATAAAAAAAGTTTGTCTTTTGTTTTGGGAACAAGATGAGTTAGTAGGTAGTGTCAGTTTGAAATAAGATTTCTGATGATATCCAACGAACTCTGTTCTATTGATAACATATTTTAGAAGGTAAATACTAAATTTCAAATGACTTGAAAGTTGAGGGAGGCAGCTAATACATTAGGTGGTGCAAACCAGACTTCCAAAAGATTTTACGAGTGGGTCCAGTTACTTAAGAGGAAATTTAGTTGCATCAAATGATAAATTTCTGTATTTGAATTAAATACTTCCACTGCTTGAGTTATAGGCATAGTGTGAAAAAGGTTGAATGTAAGCTCTAAATGAGTCCCTGAGTGCCGAAAGGTAGAATTTGGTTAGGATTGATGTTAATGCTTTTCTAATCGTTAAAATTATCTGAACATGGAATGGGATGCTTTATAAGGTCATCAGTTTTCTACCCATGTCGCTAAGGGATTTATGAAATTAAAACTGCATTTATTGGTACCTGTAATATTCCAGATTCTCTGCTTTGTGCTTTATATGTTTTTCAACAGCCCTGAATGATAGATCATTTATAATCACCATTTATTTACTTGTTAGCACTGCCTTTAGATTGTATAAGGACATAGCTATTGTTTGTACATAGAGCCAGACTGTGTTGTTTCAAATTCTGGCTCTACCATTTACTGTGTTACTTCATACAAGTTATTTATGCCTCTTCCTTCAGTTTTCTCAGTTATAAAATGGAGATCCTGATAGTACAGTTGTCCTTCAGTATCCATGGGGGATTGGTTCCAGGACCCACCTTGGATACTAAAGTCTAAGGTTGCTTAAGTATTTTATATAAAATGGCATAGTGTTTGCATATAGCCTACACAGTCCTCCCTATATACTTTAAGTCATCTTTAGAGTAATACTACCTAATGCAATATAAATGCTATATAAATTATGTATACTGTGTTTTTTCATTTGTATTATTTTTTATTATTGAATTGTTGTTTTTGATTTTTTTTTCCTGAATACTTTTGATTTGTGGTTGATCGTATCCATGGATTCAGAACTATAGACAGAGAGGGCCAAAAGTACCTACTTCCTATTGTTGGGAGAATTAATACACAAGTGTGTATAGACAAACATTGCATGGCATATAGTAAGCCCTCAGTAATTGTTGCCTGTTAGTATGCTTTTACTTTTATCAGGACAAAGTTATCATCCTTTTGAACAATGTGCTTTAGAAAAGAGGCATCAGTGTTAAACTACTTCTCACTTTTTGAGAAAAGATGGAATTAGAATATGGAAGAAATTGCCATTTGGGAAAATGATCTGAATCCTAGTTTCATTTCTGTTCTCTTTTCTCTCTTTTTAAAAATCAGATCTTTGGCGTTGCCAGTTCCTTTTACCTTTTGTGAGTTTAGGTTTGATGTGCTTTGGGGCTTTGATTGGACTTTGTGCTTGCATTTGCCGAAGCTTATATCCCACCATTGCCACAGGCATTCTCCATCTCCTTGCAGGTAGGTCTTGTCAGCATACGTACCTCTTAGCAGCCTCTTCTCTCCTTAGGCACTACAGAATTACAAGTCTTAAACATTCACTTATTATTGCCCTGTCTCATTGCTGGAAAAGCTCTTTACTAAGCTTTGTTTTGTTTTCTAAATTTCCTCCCCAAGGTCTGTGTACACTGGGCTCAGTAAGTTGTTATGTTGCTGGAATCGAACTACTCCACCAGAAACTGGAACTCCCTGAGAATGTGTTGGGTGAATTTGGATGGTCCTTCTGCCTGGCTTGCGTCTCCGCCCCCTTACAGTTCATGGCGTCTGCTCTCTTCATCTGGGCTGCGCATACCAACCGCAAGGAGTATACCATAATGAAGGCCTATCGTGTGGCGTGAGCGGGAAGCTGCCTGTTTTAACATTGCCATGTTTATCATTTTTTAATACTGACATTTCCCCTTGCCACTCTCCCAGTTATGTTTAATTTTTATTTTTTTGTGGATGTACCATTTAATTTTGAAAATCTATTTTATTTATACACACACACCACTAAATTCACACTTGATACCACTAAAATTTATGTGGTTTACTCTGATTCCATCTTTCAGACAAACTAATCTAGGTCCTGAGTCCAGACAGAAAGTAATGGATAGAGGTTTGGCATGAATTTGTGAAAGAAAATTGGAGGTAGGAAATTGACCTCAAGCAATTTCTACTAGTGTCTGATAGACTTTTCAGTAGAAGTCAAGTGTATCTGTTCAAGTAAAAACTCTTTAGTTTTTATGGGAAACCTCTTATCACTGTCAAAACTTCATGTTCAATTCGCTGTTGTAGATAGCCAGTCAGCCAGTGGTGTAAGTGCTATTTTCAAAGATTTAAGCTTTATAAAATTGGGAAATAAACCAAGATCTTTTTCCCTAAATGTTGGCACGTAGCTTCATCTGAGGTGAAATATGGCAGCTGTTTATGTCTACACTATGTCGGTCTACAAAAAGTGAAAAATACAGTGTTTACTTGAAATTTTAACTTAGTAACTGCCAGAGTTGTACTTCAACCAGACAAGAGGGTTAGTCTAATTTTATTATTTTACTCTTAAAAAAATAAAAAAAACTCTCCTTAATAGAATTTTCAGTACGACCAAATCATTTTGGATTTTTGCCTCTTCCCCTTCACATAACATGGTTATTAAAAGTGTGCTTTCTTTTTAACATTACAGAAGGGTGACAGAGTAAAATTCCCCAACTGCTACCTGTTTATTTCAGCCAAGTACCATAAAGAAGTCTCCACTATAATGATCCTCCAGAGCTGGGAAACCTACCACAAGATTTAAAGTTTTGGCTGTCCATTAACCTCCGACTATGGTCTTTATTTCTTGTGGTAAAATGATGTGCCTTTCCTTGCCTAAATTCCTTCCTGGTGTGTATCAACATTATTTAATGTCTTCTAATTCAGTCATTTTTTATAAGTATGTCTATAAACATTGGACTTTAAAAAATATTTATTTATTCCATTACCGTAGCAATTGACAGATTTAAAAAAGAAAATGTAACTTAGTAATTTCTTACCATATCCAAAATCTGTCTTTTTTAAAAAATAAAAATGAGAAGAGTCTCAAATAATTGTGTGTGGAGCGTCTGAATTGATTTAAATCTCAACACTTTAGAATAGAGAAGTAGAGGATTCAGAATGGAAATCTCTGTGGTTCTCCATAGAAAATGATTTGTTACTCTATCTTTATGTGCTTTGTTTTGGTCTTTATTTTTTCTTCCAGAAAATGTGGGAACCCCTTCCCTCACTTGAAAATAAGAAAATACTTATTTATGTTTCAGAATTTTAAAACATATTCTCAAACTAGTTTTTTTTTTTTTGAGTTGGAGTCTCACTCTGTCGCCCAGACTGGAGTGTAGTGGCTGCTCCCGGCCACCGCAGCCTCGACCTGCTGGGCTCCAGCGATCCTTTCCTCCTCAGCCTTCCCTCAGACTAGTTTTGTGATCTCTACATATCATACTTAATGTGGCTAATTTTCTATAAAGTCATTTGGTGATTGTAGATGTTTGTGTCCTGTATTGAAGATATGATCAAGTCAGCTTCTGACTTACAACAAAGCCAGTATTTCTCTAGCCAGTTATTGCCTGTGAGATGACTGGTGACTCAGGTTTCTACCTAATCTTTTTTTTTTTTTGAGTTGGAGTCTCACTCCGTCGTCCAGACTGGAGTGCAGTGGCCGCTCCCGGCCACCGCAGCCTTGACCTGCTGGGCTCCAGCGATCCTTCCACCTCAGCCTTCCAAGTAACTGGAACTACAGCCGTGCTCTACCACGCCTGGCTAATTTTTAATTTATTGTAGAGATGAGGTCTCGCCAAGTTGTCTGGGCGGGTCTTAAACCTGTGGGCTCAGGCAATCCACTCACCTTGGCCTCCCAAAGCGCTGGGATTAAAGGCTGAGCTACCGAGCCTGGCCTCTACCTAATCTTAACTCTGAAGTTTCATTGCCTGCTAGTACCTTCTGTGGAAGGTGGACAGGAGAAAAAGCTAAGCGAACAAACACAACACTTTTGGGAATGGGATTTTAAAATGACTGGCAGCATGACAATTTTGCATTGAAAAGTTATTTTAGACAGTGTCCCTGCCTCTTATTACCCCTAGAGTTATATGAGAAGCAGGCACTACAACCTGTGTTGTAGTTGGTATCTAGCACGTAGCGTAGTAGCTGAAGTCATTCTCTCCTTCAAAGACTTTTTTCTTTGGAATATATAGGACCGTATTGTTTGTTTAGTGTGAAACTAATTCTAATCAGGTTGGACCATATGAAATTGCTGATATCTAGCCATTTTTGATCAACCTAATACATAAAATCATAAAATCCTACGAATCCCTTCCATTTAAAGCGAACTCCAGAGTAAACCATTTTCAGATTTTTCAAAACATGAGCTCTATAGCAATGTAAGATATGTTTAATACCTTAATTTTATGATTTCTAGTCAACTGAATAATATAGAGAAATATTCTATATGTTTTTCAGAAAAAGACTCATTTCAAAATTTGTTAAGGATGGCCATAAAAACACCAAAAGTTGGTATAACAAAAAAAAAAAAGTGATTCTAGAAGAATTTGTTCAGATAGCACTAAGTTAAGTGTGCCTACCAATTATGTCATACTACACTACGGCCTCAGTTTAATAATCTTGTAGTAATGCATTAACATTTTACCTTCTCTGCGTGGTGGCTCACTTTGGGAGGTGGAGGTGAGAGGATTACCTGAGCTCAGGGGTTTGAGACCTCATCTCTGCAACAAGTCAAAAAATCATCCAGGCATGGTGGCACGTGCCTGTGGTTCCAGCTACTTTTGGAAGGCTAAGGTGGAAGAATCACCTGAGCCCAGCAGATCGAGGTTGCCGTGGCTGGGAGCATGCCACTACGCTCTAGCCTGGGGAACAGAGTGAAACTCCAACTCAAAAAAATTTTTTTTTTACCTTCTCTAAGTATTGAGAGTGTGTGTATTGTGGGGAGGATAGAGTTGACAATTAATAGGTGAACAAGGTGACCACCCAACAAATCAGTTTTAGAATTTAAGTTCCCTAATAGATAAAAGAGCAGTTAAATAGGCGCAGCTCTGAAGACGCAAATTGTTATTTCATAAGCTCCATGCAGCTGTGTCCTAGCACAGATGGGTGGAGTCTTGTCCTCCTTTTAGTCTTCTTCTCAGAAGGGAATAATGATTCAGACCTTGAAAAGAGAAGAATAAAACAAGGAAACATCTATGTACAGGAATTCTTTTTCTATTGCTCATCAGGTATTACGACGCTCTATTTTAATGAGGTGCATTTTTCCTCGGTGTTGAATTATAGATGTATGCCAATGTCTTGCAAATTCATGATGTGAAAATCCTCAGTTGTAAAAAGAATAGCTGAGAATTACTATTTATCCTGTAGAAGTTACCATCGAGTCATTAAGTTCTCTTCAGGGCCAGGATTTCTATTATTAGCAAAATTAATACATTATTTTACATATTTACACTTTCAGCAAACTTATGTAAAGCAAGATCCAGTATATATTTCTGTCTGTCTTTGCAAAGGCATAAAAATGTGAAATGTGAATTCTCAGTCTTATACTCGCCTTTTAAAATAGCTGAGTGACTGAGTAATGTATCACCTTTTATCTCCTGACTCAGTGTTAGTGTCTTAGGATGTGAACTCTACCTCACCTGCCTTGCAGCCTCTCAGTCCCTTCCGGTTTTTCAGGCTTCTGTTTTCATTTTGCTTTACTTAGCTTGCATTGTCATTGTATGTTCGCGATCACTTTTGGTTTTCTTGCTTTCGTAATCTACCATGGCACCTTCCTTCTCAACTCCTAGTCTTATCTTCATAGACTGTGCTGTCCAGTTCTCTTCTTGATCTCAATATACTAAGGATGGCTGTTCAGAACTGTAAAGCTGATTCTATAAAAATTATTATTTATGTCTTCAACTGTTGACATTTCTAATCATCTTTGCTTTTTTTTTTTTTTTTTTTTTTTTTTATACTCCTTATTGCATATTTTCTAAGTCTCTATAAAAGTTAGGGAAAAAAAGTTGTTGGAAACCTTTATGCTTCCTCAACTTCCATGGAAGGAATTTATACTCTCATTTAGAAGGGAATATTGGAATGAACTCTTACAGTATCTCCAACCCGTATTTACTTTTCCCTGTAAAGAAAGAATGTGTTATCTGATCGGATTGCCGGGGTGAGGGCATCCACAAGGAGCAGCATGGTGTTTGGTGAAGTATCCAGCTCTGAGACAGAATGCCAAATTTATAATCCCAAATTTATAAGAGGTCTGTCTCTTAGCCTTTTCAAGCACCCCTCTTCCCATCTGTGAAATGCTATGATTATCATACCTGCCTCATAGAGTTGTGAGGACGATTATGTAAATTGCTCAGCATAAAGTAGTCACTCAAAAACTGCTAGTTATAGCCTGCTGCATTATGAGAGGATGGGGTTACCAAGCCTATAAAGTGGCAGTTCTCAGTGTAGTCAGCATGTTTGAATTTCCTGGAGAACTTTGTGTTCCAGAGAATCTGATTTAGTTGGTCTGGGCTGTGATTAGGTCATTGCAATTTTTAAAACTTTTCCAAATGATCCCAGTGGGCAGCTACGTTTGAAAGCAATGTTTAAAAGAAGAAAGAAGATACTCTCTCAGAGATTGTGAAGGGACAGTGGGCTGTGGAGTAAACAGACCTGGCACAGTGTCTGCCTTCTCTTTTATTTGTTATTTTTTAACTTATTATTGTTATTAGTTTTGGGAAAAAGTCTCACTCTGTCACCCAGGCTGGAGTGCAGTGGCATGCTCACCGCCACCACAGCCTCAACCTGCTGGGCTCAGGCAATTCTTCTACCTCGGCCTACCAAGTAGCTGGAACCACACGTGTGCACCACCATGCATAGTTAATTTTTTTTTAAATTTATTGTAGAGACAAGGTCTCACCATGTTTCCCAGCCTGGTCTCGAACCTGTGGGCTCAGGCAATCCTCTTGCCTTGGCCTTCCAAAATGCTGGGATTACAGGTGTGAGCCTCCATGCCTGGCATGTCTGCCATCTAAAAGCCACCTCTCCTTTGTTTTCCAGCACTCTCCTGCTGACTCTTTGAGACAGGTCCCAATCCATCATACCACTGCTGGCCGAAGGCATGTTTAAACAGTCTGCCTGACGACCCAATATACTCCAGTGACTGGTTCTAAGGTTCAGATTTGGCAGTAGATAATAGAATCCTTGTTTGTTTTGACTTCAATTCCAAATCACTTTCCCTAAACCAGTCTTTTCAGGGACCCTGTAGTTTGGGGGTGATTAGACCTCCATAAAGAAAGTGAATATTCTGTTCCCTGTTTGCCTATCAGTTTATTGTGCTCATAATCCTAGGTTAGAACCAGGAAAGAAAGAGGAATGCATGAGTGATTGACATGAACCTGTATACAAGCTAGAAATTCTTGAGAATGGACATGGAATGGCATTATCTGCAAAATAAGGATAAAATAGTCCCTGCCTCAATAGGTTATTGTGACAGTTAAATAACAAGATATACATTCTAAGTGCTTAGAATAGCCTGAAACACAAGAGCTCAACAAGTGTTAGGTGTTACTGTTTGGAGGCCTGCCAAGGCAGCGCAGGGGAGGAAGCAGACTTTGCCTGGCCTTGTGGTCAGGCTCCACTGCACACAGAACTCTGAGCTGTTGGGGCTTGCCTTGTCGCTATGCTCCAGTGGGGATTAAAGTTGGGGATGGTGTTACATTATTGGGGAGAGTCTTTAGTTTCCAGTTAAGGCTCATCTTAGACAGAGCTTCATTACACAAGCCATTTATGCATCTCAAGGTGGAAGAATTTTTGCTTTTAAAGCTTATATTTTTCACCTTTTTTTTCCAGATAGGACTGCACTGGTGGAATGATAGTGCTAACCAACAGTTGGTGAATCAAGATGAGTTGTGTCAAACATCTGTATTCATTGATTTTATGCTGCTATAACAGAATACCTGAGGCTGGGTAATTTATAAAGAGCAGAATTTCATTTTGTATCGTTCTGGAGGCTGGAAAATCCAAGATCAAGGGACTGGTGGGTTTGGTGCTTCTAACTGGTGCCTGGAACACTGTAGCCTGCAGAGGAGAGGAACACTGTTCCTCACATGGCAGCAGAGTGAAAGGGCAAAGAGAGGGTGAGAAAGGCAAGACGGGGGCAAACTTGCTCTTTTATTATGGCACCCATTCCATCCGTTAGGGTGAAGCCTTCATGGCCTAATCACTGTCACAGGTCCTACCTCTTAATATTGTTACAATGGTAGTTAAATTTCAACATGAGTTTTGGAGAGGACAAACATTCAAAACAAAGCACTACCTTTATATTGTTTAAAATTGGACCCAGGTCCTTTGAAGGAACTAGAAGAACTTGGATTCCTTTGGTTTGTTTGCAGGCTCCTGAAATCAACTATGACCACATGCAGTCCAATTAGATTTGGAGAGTTCATTTTAAGTTCTGTAGGTGAAAGTGGATTTCTGGGACACATACCCTAATACTAAGTTATGCTGGACATTATTTATGAGCACTTACAATGCCAAATGCTTTTCTTGGAGCCCTGGACTCAAAGGAGGATCAATGAGATTTTTTGAAAGATAATAAATTATCAAGCCTGCAATCCCAGCCCTTTGGGGGCTGAAGCGAGAGGATTGCCTGAACTTAGGGGTTCGAGACCAGCCTGCAATTTGGTGAGACCTCATCTCTACAATAAATCAAAAAATAAGCTGGGCATGGTAGCATGTACCTGTAGTTCCAGCTACTTGGAAGGCTGAGGCTGAAGGATCACCTGAGCCCAGCAAGTCAAGGCTGTGGTGGCCATAAGCACGCCACTGCACTTCATCCTGGCAACAAAGTGAGACTCCAACAAAAAACAAAAAAAAGAAAGAGAGAGAGAGAGAGAGAGAGAGAGAGAGAGAGAGAAATAAGTAAATAAATAAATAATCTAAACAATTCTAGGGAGAGCTTAAGCACTTGGGGCTAAAAATCCCCTTCCGGACTTATTTAGAGGTAGCAGAACCCATCTTTATTATTCTAACCCACCATCAACCCAGGCAGTGCCCTCTGCTCCTAAAACCCCTCTCCACACCCCTAACCATTTGAAATAAGATGGTTGAAGGCAGGAAAGGAAAGAAAAGATCTTGAGTCTGAGTAAAGGGTGCTGTGACCTCTCCCTCTACACTACAGAAAGTTAGGTGTAGAATCCCTTCTATGTGCTAGATCTCATTCTATGTGAGCAAGTAGAGCTACTCTGCAATTGGTTTATGACTTTAACAACTAAGCAAACAGATCTCCTTTTATCCCCTGTTCTTCCCTCTAATGGTTGAAAAACTTTGGTCAAGTTCTGTCATTTTTTAGATCTCAGTAGGATAATGATGCTCATTTTTCATGTACATTGTGAGGCTTAAGATAACATGTAAAGTGCTTAGCATGGAATCTGGCACATCTTAAGTTCTCAAGAAACAGTAGCCATTATTAATCTACAGATGATTTCAAATCCCCAGCCCTGCCTTCTAAAACTCTAAGTCCAAATTTCTGACTGTCTTCAAGGCAGCTTCATTTGAATGTTTTCATGATACCTAAAACTTAATACGTCTAAATTTACACTTACTTTTTTTCCTTGTAACTTCTCTAATTCCCATTTATTTTTACATGTTTTCTCATCAACTAGATTTTTAATGTTGACATCATTTTTGACTCCTCCTGCTCCTTGCTCTCTATATCCAGTCAGTTACAAGGTTTTTTGATTCTATATCTGTGATGTCTATTTCACTGAAACTCTCCTGTCTAGTCACCCTGGTTCAAGTCCCCACCTGGATGATGAGAGTAGCTTCTCTACTGGTCTTCTTGCCAATAGCTCTTTCTCTCTCCTGGAACCCATTTTACACTTCCTTCTAGTCTAACAAATTTGCAAAAGCATAATTTGATCACATCAGCTTTTTACCTCCAAATCTTCAACGTGTTCCCATTCTTATAGAGACAATCTAGAACAAAATCTAGTTTTTGTCTAACATCTAAGCTATAACATTGTCTAGCTCTAGCTTTGAAGCATTTTCTCCTATTCCTTTCCCTATACTTTAGTCACACTCACTGTTACCTATACTCAGTTTGGACTTTCTTATATCTATGATTCATCTTATATTGTCTTTATTTCTGAAATGCTATTCTCCACATACTCAAATCTTGCATACCACTTCACTGCAATTTCAGTTTCAAAAGTCATGACCACTTCTTTACAAAATAAAGTGACTGCAGGCTCATCTCAAGTGTTTTGCTCTTCTCAATCCCACTAGCATTCAGAGTAACCCCCTTCTTGTTGCTTTTGCCACTTTAGACTTTGTGATTGTTGTGCACATCATATATTTCCTATTAGAATTTATTGTCTACTTAATTTTTGTTTTCCCCCACATCTCCCACATTGCCTTCAAAGAATAGTCTCTCAATAAATGGGAGAATGGTTTTTGTTTTATAATCCTTGAAATTATTAAAAAGCCCCATTATAACATATAAGCATGAAACTAGATTAATTAGGGGAGAATTAGAATTGATAGACAAGCCGGGCTCGGTGGCTCAGCCTGTAATCCCGCGCCTTTGGGAGGCTGAGGTGAGTGGATTGCCTGAGCCCGCAGGTTCGAGACCCGCCTGGGCAAGTTGGCGAGACCTCATCCCTACAATAAATAAAAAATTAGCCGGGTGTGGTAGCGCGCGCCTGTAGTTCCAGCTACTTGGAAGGCTGAGGCGGAAGGATCGCCGGAGGCCAGCAGGTTGAGGCTGTGGTGGCCGGGAGCAGCCAATGTACTCAGTCTGGGTGACAGAGTGAGACTCGAACTCAAAAAAAAAAAAAAAAGAAAAAAAGAATTAATAGACAAGAGCTCAAGTTGAACAGATTGGCAAGAAAGCTATGTAATGGGTCCTGCAATTTTGAGATTTACTGCTATATTTCCCTGGAGCTAGAAGAGGATGGGGGTTTGGTTGTTTGTTGTGATTATCACAGCAGGGTTTAACTCAATCACTTAGGGTTTTGGGATTTTTGCATACTTAATATGAAGTGCTTATATTAGAAAATGTTTGAAGTATTTTGTTGACTTAGGAGATTAAAAATTCAAAACTAAATATAACATTTGGAAAAGTGTGATGAAGTCTGTGCATTTCCATTTAAACTATGAAGTAAAATTCTACAGTGAAACCAGAGCATTGTTAGATAAGGTTATCAGTGGCAGGGAACAAGAGTACTGTAGTGAGTCTCAAAATGAATGTGGCTCTTATTTCAAATTATGATTTTCAAAATTACTTCAAATGCATATTCATCAAGAGAAAACTTTTCATCAAGAGGAAACTACATTTCCAATCTGGCTTAATTCCTCCAAAATCTGCTCAATATTATGCCATTCTCTCTTGATTGCTGTAAAAGCGTTCATCTCAATTACCAGGAGATTCTTAATAAACACTAACTTATTTCTTTTGAAGGGAATTAGATTCTTGGTTCAATGAATAATTTTTATGGTCTTCTACACTATTGCTGATACTTACTTACTTTTCAACAATTTATTCATTTTTCGGAATAGCTTTGACTCTCTTTAAATGACCTTACAAACTCATCAGCAATTTCACACTTCAAACACACTAACATTTTGGTTTATACCTATGACAGTTTAAAAACATGCCTTAAAATTATGTGATCATTCTCACATAAGATTTCCCCTTCACTTGAATCTAGAGTGACTTGTTATTGTTTTGACCAATACTTTTTGCCTGAAGTGACACTGTGAGTTGTTGATGAAAAGATGCCAAATTGAAAAAAAAATTTTTTTGAGTTGAAGTTTTACTCTGTCACCCAGGCTGGAGTGCAGTGGCATACTACAGTCACCACAGCCTCGACTTGCTGGTTTCAGGTGATCCCTCCACCTCAGCCTTCCAAGTCGCTGGAACCATAGGCACGCACCATCACTCCTGGCTAATTCTTGTTAAAATTTATTTTAGAGACAAGATCTTGCCATGTTGAGCTCAGGCAATCCTCTTGCCTCCACCTCTCAAAGTGCTGGGATTACAGTCATGAGCCACTGTACCCAGCCCAAACTAAAATGTTTTAAGATGGTTTATTCTTGAGCCAAACTTAAGCCTGGGTGCATCCATCATTAGTAGGTCCTGAGAACAAGTGCCCACCGCGTTTGAAAGGTGGCTTGGTTATATACAGTTTTAGGGTGGCAAAAGTTACAAAAACCATAATACATATGAGATTCTCATTGGTTTGGCCAGGGGAGGAGGGACATTTCCAAATGGTCATAGGTGGTTTTAAAGATTTCTTGACTGGTAATTTGTAGTTTTTATCAGGAGATAAGACGTTTTGCTGAGACAAAGAATGGAAAGAGGTTTGTTGGCATGTAGATGAAATTAAGATGTCTTGTTGAGACAGAGTGAAAAGATCTAGGTTTGTTTATGTGTAGATGAAGTTAAGATGTGGCAGACTTTAGGGAGGATAGATAAAGATGACTTTTCAGGGCCATAAGTCTTTATTTATTATGCTAGAGTCAGTTTGGAAGGTAAACTTTAGGTTACAGGGTAATAAGGCAATAAAACCCTGTTTGGTGAGTCCTTATCTGACAGTGACTCCCTAAGCCTCTTGGTTAGGAATTTGGATAAGAGAAAAAAGGTCAGGGTTAGCCTTCAGGAGTCATAAAAGGCCATGTGACTTCAGGTCGGCTCTCTGGTAACAGTCCATGCATGCATCTGTGGGCATTCCCTCTCAGATCCCAACTGCCATTCAGGGAAGCCCAGGCCACATGGAGAGGTTCTGTGTGGATGCTCCAGCTGAAAGCCAAGATCACCTCAAGGTAGGTACCTAGCTGACAGCCAGAGTCATCTTCTAGCCACATGCAGGACCCATCTTGGGCTACCAGCTTTGATGAGCTTTCTGGTGACTCCAGCCTTATGAGACTCTAATCAAGAACCTCATAAGACCACAACCTTATGAGACTCTAATCAAGAACCAGTCAGCCGAGCCCAATCAACTCACAGAACTGTTGGAGATAAAAATGTCGTGGTTTTACACTGCTACATCTTTGAGGTCATTTGTTATGTAGTCACAGTGTCTACAACAGTGCTTCTTCCTACCACAGGCTTTCAAAGGGGTTTTTTTTCCCCCTCTGACTGGATGGTTTTTTCTGACTTTTATGCTTCTGCCTCCCATTCCTTTTTACCTGGCTAACTCTTATTTATTTTTCAGTTCAAAGCTTAATATTTACTTCTTCAGTGAAGTTTTCCCTGACTACCAATCTTAGGTTCATTCTATTTTTGCAGCATTCTGAAATTCTTGAATGTGGCAGGTTATTGAATGCAGTGGACAGTAAGGTCCAAGTATGAGAGTGATTCTACTTGTCATTACACTTTTAAACTCCGTAGATTCATTTGTAGTCAAGTATCTCAGCCTTAAAATGTATTTTAAAATTCTCTTTTTTTTCCCCTTTCTGTTAATCTTAAGCTTGGAAACATGTTTTAGAAACTTCTTTTCACTGTGCACGTTTATTTGACCATATGCTTGCTTAGAAATCTCAGGGGCTAATTTTAAAACAGCCTGACTGTGGCACCCACCTACTTGGTGGCAGTCATGAGAAAGTTGATCTATAACGTGTGACTGTAGCTGAGATAACACTAACCAGACTTCCAGAAGACCACCGTGCAAGATAAGCCATCAAGACACACCCTGTGCCATGCCCACATGTTTCCCATACCAAGTTTCCCAAGTTTACTTATTTATTTAGAGTCGGGATCTCACTGTCACCCAGGCTGGCTGGCAGTGACACAATCACAACTCACCACAGCCTTGACCTACTGGGATGAGGAGATCCTTTTGCCTCAGCCCCCCAAGTAGCTGGGACTACAAGAACCCATCATTATACCTGGCTAATTGTTGCCTAGGCTGGTCTTGGATTCCCAGGCTCAAGCAATCCTCCTGCCTCAGCCATCCAAAGTACTTAGATTATAGGTGCTCTGAGCCACCGCTCCACCGGTTTCCCTTTAAAAACATTTTACTCAGACTATAAAGCTGAAACAGTTTCTTTGTAGCATCAGCCTGGCCATATCCCCACCTTCTGGCTTTTGGAATAAAGTTGCTTTCCTTCCACCATCTCTCAAGTTTGGCTTTGGGGTACCTGTGGCTGGGCTTGCGTCAATTACACATTTTCCCTGTATCTTAATAAAATTTGAGGTCAGTATTTGAGTCACTTAATAATGTAGTAGTCCCTTTTCAGGGGAGGACAATTAACTAAGAAGTTCAGTCCAGTCTAACAAACACACTCCAGTTCAGTTAGTGAGGTATAAAATCTCTAATGCCTTTTAATGTTCAAACTCTCTCCTCTTAGCTTAGGCAGGTCCACGGTGAGGAAGACTTGCTCAGTTTCTTTTCCAGGTCTGCAGGCACTTCCTCTTACACTTACAGTGACTGGATCTGATCCCTGTATGGTCAAACAAGGGGGAGAGTAGATTAAGGAAAAGTATAGATGAACGTGGCCGGTACTGTTGTCATCTGTCCCGCGAACACTTTCTCTATCAAGAGCCACTCTGGAAATTTCAGACTGCAACTCTGTTAAGGTCTGAAATCAGTGTCTCTTCTTCAACTGCCTGGTCCTCAGTCCCATTCCTAGCAGACTTGTCCCTCTGTTGGGACCACATTGCCCTCAGACTATTTAGGGGCTCTTTTTTTTATTAGGGCCCTAGACCAACTCCTTCTGTGAGGAAGCTATTTATTCCTCAGACACACAAAAGGACTGCAGGCCTCTCCCAGACCTACCTGGGGTCCCACTGCTTCGCTGTTTCAGGCCCATCCAACAAAGGCTTTCACTTTTGGACTCTCCGGGGGGTCATATATTCTTTTGTATGTTTCCCAAACAATGGGGGACATGTGTCAAGCTCTCTTTGTAAAGCCTGAGAGAGTATGTTGGAAGCAGGAGCATGCCTCCTCCTCACCACAATGGGTGGGACTAGGGGAAAGTCGGTAAGTCTTCAATATCTCTCCAGAGATTGTCTGCAATTTCTACAAATTCTGATTAATCCCCAAGACACCTACAAATCCTTGAGGAGTAGGGTGATGAGCCAAAGACCACAGATTGGTTTTTAGGCCATGCTTTTTGTAAATCCTGCACAGGGATCTAGTGCCTGAATTTGGAATGTAGAGCTTCTGATAAAACTAAACTGATAACAGGAGAAATTTGACTTACATCTTTTTAGACATTAATCAAGTTGTGACAATTTTTGTTTAACATCTTCTTCCTCCCAGGACTATTGTAAGATCCGTGAGAGCAGAAGTATTGCCTGATTTTACTCACAAGGCACACTGCTCAGCACAGTGCCTGTTGTCCTCTAAAAACGCTCAATACGTATACATTGAATAATGTATGAAAAAATATATTTAGACCATGTAACTGACTTTTTGTCCTCTGTGAACTAATTATTATCACTTTTTTTTAGTTGGAGTCTCATTCTGTCGCCCAGGCTGGAGTGCAGTGGCACGCTCACGGCCATGCAAGCATCGACCTTCTGCGCTCTGGTGACCCTCCCACCTCAGCCTTCCAAGTAGCTGGAACTACAGGCCTGCACTACTATGCCCAGCTTGTGTATTTATTTATTTGTTTGTTTGTTTATCTATCTATTTGTTTATTTATCATAGAGATAAGGTCTCACCAAGTTGCCCAGGCTGGTCTCAAACCCGTAATACTCATTTTTCAATACTCAAACCGTAATACTCATTTTTCAGAGGTAGATGCATAGACATACACATTCATTATTAAATTTTGAGCTTCATTGTTTTCTTCCATCAGTCCTCAAATAAGTTATTTTTTGGTATATATTTTTCCTCAGGAGTAGAGTAATACAAAGGGGCCACCCAAAAAAGGGGAATTATCTTTTGGAGGGTGGGTCCCTTGTAGTACAGGCTTCCCCCATTTGGTGAGTGTTCTAGGAAACCATTGACATCAGTATACCAGCTAGCATTGTTGAGAGAGGCTGCATTCAGCTTCAGTGAATTTTGGCAGGGAGATTCTTTCAACACATTTGCCCATTTCATGATGGGTGGTTTACGAGTTCACGCTGAGTGTTCATCAGTTTTTGACCAAAAGCAGCATGACCCTTGTGCCCCACCCTCCCTGTTTACCTCATCTTGCCCTCCGAAACTTTTGTTTTTGTTTTCCTGGATGAAAAAGATCCTCAAAGGGAAAGGCTTTGCTGATATGGAAGAGGTGAAACAAACAAACAAACAAACAAAAAAATGGCAGAAGCACTAAAAGGCATCAGAATTGACAAGCGCAAAAAACTGTGGAGCAGTGGAAAAGCATCTTGATGGGTGGATTGCATCAGAGAGTACTTTGAAGTTGACTGAAGTTTGAACATGTAAGAATAAATTTACAATTTTTGTAAAATAAATTCCAGGGGTTTTTTTTGTGTCCCCTCATACATATTTCTATCACAAAAATAATAGTTTCCTTCTATGTATGGGATATATATTTAAATATGAAGTTAATTAAATAAAAGAAAAACTAGAGAGGGGAAGTATTGTGGAAAATAACTTTCTGTTTGGTTTACTATTAGCCAATTATATTAAATGTACTGCCAACGTCGTCTGACATTTTCTTTCCTTTTTAATAGCCTGCATTAGTTACATTTCCAAGAAGCAGGAATTTTGCCTATGTCAGGCTTTTTACTGTGTGTGTCGCCCTATGTCATTGCCCACACACAGGAACTACCTCATGCATAATTTACTGATGATGACAGGGAGAAAGAAGACAAGCTTTCCAGGAGAAGATGAGGAGGAGGCAAGGAGGAGCAGAATCAAAGGAGGACAGCGTTCAGATTGCTGAGAAATCATGCCCAAGATTTCATCTCTTTGGTGCTCATTGCCTGCCTTTCTGCAAGAATTCTCATCATGATAAATTTCAGTCTTACATTTGTATTTTTGTGACAATGTAAGACTGAGCTAGTACTCAGGTGATGGGGTTTTTGGAGACACACTCCTAGTTCAGCCATCATAAAACTGAGTAGAATAGGCAACTTCATAAGCTCCCCTCCCACTGTGGGAACTTTTCTGTCTTCTTAATAAATCCTACTTTAAAAAAACAACAACTGAGAAGAAGATAACTTATTTGAGGATCCTCCTTCCACTCACTTTTGGAACTTCCTCTTCCTGTGAATACAGCTGCCCTCAGCCTTCCATGAACCTTTGTTATCTGGCCCAGGTGGTTTCTGAGACTTAATGTCTTCCTTGAAATGTGCCTCATTCCTCTGGGCTGTTTCTTGTTGAAGAGCCAGTAAAATAGATCAGTTGATTTGCGCTACTGAGACAGGGAGTTACACCTTTCAGGTAAATTATTTCCATTTTGACACACAGACTTTCAAGACCTTAATCCTAATGTTTTGCTTTTGTCTTTCTTTCTTCCTGCCTGACTGCCTTTCTTTCTTAAAATAGTTTTTGAGCACCTCAGCTGGTGTCATGATTACAATAGATCCTGAGGACATAGACTGCACCCCTTCCCTCATGGAAGTAATATGGAACATGCACTGCACTAAAAATAAAGCAAAATAATAATTTTTAAAGAAATATGAAAGCATAACACATTTTATTTTTGAGTCTAATCAGCTGTGCCCTTACTCATTTGGCAGGAAAGATAAAATCTATTTACCATTATTTGTCTCAATGTAATAGTCTCATAGTGAAATATGTAGTTGCTATTGAGTCAGAGAAATACTTGACTAGAATAGTGTGGGTGCCCCTCAAATTACATTACTTCACATAGAGTTGGGCTGTACATATTTGTCTTCCAAGGATGAATAAATCGATTTTCTCTGCCCTGTTGTTCCCAGTTGTAGTATTCTAGAATAACTCACTTAGTCTATGCTCAGATTTATTGCAAACATTCAAAATGTGTCTCCTTCCACCCCTTTTTCAGATGGTATGCCAGTAAGCTCAGGTGCCCATGTTCAGGTTAGAATGTCCTAACATGCCCACCAGAGCATCACAGCTGGAAGGCTGTTCTTTATTTTTCTTACATTCACTCTCTGGTTTTATACAGAACTTGATCTACATAGATACGTATCTCTGTGTAAAATTATGTTTTAAAATCTTCCAGTCTTTTTTTTCTCCCAGTAGAAATTTTGGGTTTTCATCTCAGGTTTTCTTCATTTCATACATGTTCTTTAATCCTTGTCTTCTAAAGGGAGCATCAAACAAAATATACCTATAGCTCATATCAGTATATGACTTATTTTTCCAAAGTTATCATACTAACTTGATAATTCACACTTTCCCACATTAGTGTTTGGCTTTCTTTCTTTATGAAAGGGTGCTGTCTCACTTGTTATCACCTTATACTGGACTAACAAGTTTTTGTTCTCTCAATTGCCTGGGATTGATATTGATTCACGAAGAGAAACAAAACATGAGATTATAATACAAAGAGATGAAGATAACTTAAACCAAGCAAAGTAGTAAGTTCATGGCTAACAAAAGAGTTGACTAATAACCATAATTAATAACAAAATATATTTGCTTAAAATTATATTGATTGTTTTACCATATTTTTATCAAGTTCATACCTATGTCCCCTGCCCAGAAAGACTGAAATATTTTTTCAAAAAAAGAATACACAGCTCAACAATTAACTGTTCACTGTTTAAGATTTCTTTTTAAGAATGCATTATTTATAATTTTTTTATTTTTATATAGTTTTTTATATAGTTCATAACCAACTGCATATATGACTACCAATGAGTGAATTAATTATTGTTTCTACATCTTTTTAGTCATTTCTCTTATTTTTAATGTTTTCACTAGTCAATTCAGTGTATTTTATAATTTCAATAGCAACTTGGTGTTTTTAGTGTAAGTATGAAAATAATGAAGTATAATGAGAGGCAGTATTTTGTAATGCAAGGTTATACATTCAAACGTTCAGAGAGGCAAGGCAGGTGGCATAAAAAGAATTACTTGTTTTCAGATATCCCAACTTTTCAAGAAAAGTTAAAATTTGCTTTTATAAAAATTATCCTGATTTTGAAATCTTTGAAATGAATTTAAAAATGAAACATTATGTTGTTCTGCCCTTCATGGGCTAAACTAAACAATTCTGGATGACTTTATGTGATTTCTTGTTTAACAAATGAGAATGTAGTTTTTGTAGTTAGACAGTCTGGGGTTCAGAACATTCAGACTACTGTGGTCATTGAGCAAGTGACTCAACCATAATGCACTTCATTTTCTCACCTGCCACAAGGGATAATTGTATTTCTCTTGCAGGGTTTTAGTGAGAGTTAAATGAGATAATATTTACATACTGCTTAGCACTGGAAGTGGGTACTCAGTGAGTATTCAAGCAAATCTGGTGATGCTGATGGAAAAGGTGAAGCTTTTAGAGTCTTTATTGACTTAGATGAGCCAAGAAAGTTGATTTATCGACTCACTGGCAGGACAGGAGTTAGGGAACATTTGAGAAGGTCAGAAACTGAAGAGCCAAACTCACTTGAAACTTCTGCTTTAACTTTGGAAGGTGGAGGTGAGAGGATTGCCTGAATTCAGGGGTTTGAGACCAGCCTGGGCAACTTGGCAGGACCTCGTCTCTACAATAAATCAGAAACTTAGCCAGGTGTGGTGGCATGTGGTTCCAGCTACTTGGAAAGCTGAGGACGAAGGATTACCTGAGCCCAGCAGGTCGTGGCTGCAGTGACTATGAGTGTGCCACTGCACCCCAGCCTGGGTGACAGAGTGAGACTCCTACTCAAAAACAAACAAAAAACTTCAGCCTTAGTGTTTATTCCACAACAGCTATCCCACATTTATTTATGCAGGAAAAAACAACATTTTACAAAGAAAAAAATGAAATTAAGCAGTCTCCATATTCTCCCCCAAATCTAGCCCTCAATGTGTCCTCTCCTATGCCCTATCATCTTACTCAACTCTTCATGAACTTTCTTAAGTTGTGGAGGATTTTATTTACCAAAGATGGCAACACAGTGTGTCATGCCACGTGTTCTTCTTACAGTGCAGTGTTGACTCTCTTTTTATCCGGGGGTCTATGTCCCCTCTCCAAGAATATGGGTAAAACGCTGTTCTGCCTCCATGAAAGAAGGAGGGTAGAAGTGGTGTTATGTGACTTCCCAACCTGGGTCTTCAAAATGCCACGCACTTCTGCCTTATTCTCTCAGTGTACTCATTCTTGAAACCCAGTAGTCACACTGTAAGGAAACCCAGGGGACTACTATATTGAAGTATTACAAAAGGGGAGGCTTAAAACAATCTATCATTAAAGTGTGGCAGGGCCATGCTTCCTTTGAAATCTGTAGAGGAGAATTCTTCTTTGCCTCTTCCTAGATTCTAGTGGTTTGCTGGTGATTTTTGTGTTTCTTGGATTATAGATGTTTTACTCCAATCCTTCATCTTCACATGGCATTCTCCCTGTGTCTCCCTGCATTGTCTTTCCCCTATGTGTCTATCTCTGTGTCCAAATTTTACTCCCACTCCCTACCTTTTTTTTTTCTTTTTGAGATAGGGTCTTGCTCTGTTACCCAGGCTGGAGTGCAGTGACATGATCACAGGTCAATGCAGCCTCAACCTCCTGGGCTCAAGTAATCCTCCTGACTCAGTTTCCCAAGTAGCTAGGACTATAGATGCATGCCACCACACCCGGCTAATTTTATTTTTCAATTGGTAGAGATGGGATTTTGCTATATTGCTCAGGCTGGTCTCAAATTTCTGAGCTCAAGCCATCCTCCCGCCTCAGCCTACTAAAGCACTGGGATTAAAGGCATGAGCCACCACTTCCAGCCTAAAATTCCCCCTTTTTATAAAGATACCAGTTATATTGGTTTAAGGCCCATCGTAATGAACTCGTTTTAACTTGATTACCTCTGTAAAGACCTTATTTCCAAATAAAGCCATATTTTGAGGTAGTGGGGATTAGGACATCAACATTTATTCTTGGGAAGATGCAATTCAACCTATATCAGCAGGTCACAAAGAGAGGCCACGTGTCGCTGAGATTCCATCTGATAGCTGGTATCCACTGTCAGTCATGGAAGTGAAGAAGCCTTTGAGATGACCCCAGTCGCAGCCACCATTTGACTACAACTCCATGGGATACATGGAGTGAGAACGTAACTAAATGAGCACAGTCTATTCCCAAAGCCATGAGAATACTATAGTGATTGTTGTTGTTTTAAGTCATCAGGTTTTGGGGCCATGCAGCAATAAAAAACTGGAGCATAAGTCACCCTGGGATGGTAAAGAAGTTTCTCCCCACCAGGACCCAGCGTATCTGCAGGTGCACACATCTCTGAGGACCCATGGCTCCAAAAAGGCTGGGTATGTGTCCTGCCTTGGCTTTCTCTGATGTTTTTCAGGGTGAATATTATAAAGTCCTACCCTTCTTAGATGCCCGCAGTCTCATTTCTCAACTTTTAACAACTATTTCATTTCTCGTATGCAGGCATTAATATGAACCTTTTCTTTGAGCCCTGTCTTGCCATATACACTGTTTACTCTTTTGCCATTCTTTAAAATAGTATACTTTTCTCAAGATGTTTCTGTTGTGTTTGATGGGCACAGAGGCCAAAAGAATTTTGGAATTTGAAATGTTAGAAATTCATATATTGTCCCTCAAGAATGCTAACTAAGGTTTCTACCATAAACATTGGAAGTAAAAGGGAGAAAAATGTTCACACTTAATGTCATAGATGATACTGTTACCAAAGTTTTTAAATATATCTTATCAAAGTAATGAATATGCAGTATTTTGGAAAGCAGATAATTTTACATGGTGTAAAATTTAAAAAAAAATTATCGATACGCTCTCGCCAATTTCCTCTCCCTACCACACAACCACTTTCAACTTTTCAACTGTTTCTTCTGGCTTTATTTTAATATTTTTAAACAATATGATGCTTATATTACCACTTCATGGCTTTTTGGTTACAAATATTTCTTTTTTTTTTGAGTTGGAGTCTCACTCGGTCGCCCAGACTGGAGTGCAGTGGCCTCTCCCGGCCACCGCAGCCTCGACCTGCCGGACTCCGGCAATCCTTCCGCCTCAGCCTTCCTAGTAGCCGGAATTACAGGCGCGCGCTACCACAGCCGGCTGATTTTTTGATTTATTGTAGAGATGAGTTCTCCCTGCTCAGGCGGGTCTCGAACCCGCGGGCTCAGGCCATCCACTCACCTCAGCCTCCCAAAGGCGCGGGATTACAGGCTGAGCCACCGAGCCCGGCTTCATTATAACTTTTTAAAAGTTTATTTTATAACCTGACCTACCTCTTTTTTTTCCCCAAGGTTCTTCCCCCCGCCCCCCTCTTTACTTTCTCATGAGAACCCTGGAACTCTAGTATCTTGACTCCTGTGGGGTTTGCCCAGGCACTGAATCTCCAAGAGGCAGCAGAAGGTAGTAGGGTGAGTCGAGGGAACAGCTCGCTGGCAGCTTGGCCCCACAGAGTTGGGGATAGCTGCGATTCATCTCAGGGATGGCATGCCATCAGGTGGGACTGGTATAATAGCCACAAGGCCTCAGGAATGGAAGCTTGCAGTTACTACCCCCCTTCCGGAGCAGGACACACCCCAGCATGGTTCTGGTTCCAAGGTAGAGCAGCGCAGTATCAGCACTGGCCACGGGGGGTGGAGCACAGCCCTGACTCCTTTTCTGGGGCAGTGCAGCCATAAGGCCTCCAGGCAGCTCTCTCAGCTGGGCTGAGTGCCTATAAGAACTGCAGCAGTCCCTGGTCGTGAGGCTGGTAGGTGACTGTGGTAGAGACGAGAACTGCTGAGGGCTCTTTTACTCACTTTTTTCCTGCAGTAAAAAAGTTCCTTCTGTGTCTGAGCTGATTTCGACTGGGGGATGGAGTGATGGAGACAAAACGTTTCCTTTCCTTCTCCAGCCTGGGTTTCTGTGTTCTACAGAGTTTGTGCCACACCTTTGATGTGCGCAAGTGCTCTTTAGTTATTTTCATCAATAAGCAACTGTTTATTTGTTGCTTTTGTCTTTATGGGATGAGGACAAATGCTCAGGGCTTCTATTGGCCATCACCACCCTTCATTATTACTTTAAATAAGTTTTCTACCCCAACGTCTTTCTCTGTTTCTTCTGGTACCACCATAATGTGTTTACTGGTTCACGTGATGGGGTTCCATAATTCTCATAGTCTTCATACACTTTTATTCCTTTTACCTGTTGTTCCTCTGACTGTGTAATCTCAAATGATCTGAAGTATGAAGCCGTGGGTGCTGCCCTAATGCCAGAGTGAACCTCAATTTTGGGTCTGTGGGGGCCATACTGGAAATGGAATAAACCTATAAAACCTGGGGACTGGGGGGCTGATCTACAACTGGGGTCTGCAGGTGCTGGCCTGGCACTGAGGAGAGTCTGAAATCTTGGGTTATGGGAGCCTGCTTGGCATTGGAGCAGGCCTGGAGGATAGGTTCATGGTTTCTAAACTAGAGCCTGTATTTGTGAAACCTGGCCTGGTACTGGAACTCATGGCAAAGATGGGTGCTCATTTCAGTAGTCTCCTTTTCCTATGCAAATCTTCTCTCTTTCTGAGCTGTGCTGCCTAGGCTTGAGGGAAGGGCGAAACAGGTCATGTGAAATTATCCTTCCTACCTCTTGCAATGTATCTTTCCTTATTTCTAGTATACATTCAGATGCTGTAATCTCTCACCTGGTTTCCTTAACTCTTGTGAAGATATTTTTGTGTGTGATTAATTATTCAAATTGATTTTTCTGCAAGACAACAGAAAACATATTGTCTTTCTTATTATAGAGTCATAAACAAAATTGTTAAACATATTTTTAAAATAATTTTAAATTCAGTTTTCTGAAGTTTTGGAAGTTGTTTGACCATTATAACTACCAACAAACATGGAGCATGAGTAAATTTTTGGTGATATTAGTACAAGTAAAAGTTTGTAGGAAAATGTATCTTCTTTCACTTGACACTCATTAGCTATAGTTCACGGAACCAAGTTATAAATATATTAAGTATATGCAAATACAGTATTTTTGAACACATATATTTACTTTATCAAATATTTTTGTTGTTTTATTTCATAGTATACCCCTTTTATCTCTTATACACAGTGCTGATGCTACAGAATATTTAGTAAATATTTTTAGAATGAACAAATGAACCCAATTTACTAACAAGCTTATCTTCTCAAAAAATATATGGAAAATCACATATTTATTCAGTTAAAAATTTGTTTAAATACATACACTAAATGAAAACTTCAAATGTATAGATATAATTTATCATAATATCAGTTTTAAATTTTTGAGAGATGATACAAAACTCTGGTATCTCTAAGGGTGGAATGAGGTCCTTTATTTCCCCTGATGCAAGAACAATTTTCTATTAAAGCACATGCCTCTTTTTCCTCTCCTGCACAGTTCTGCTATAGATTCATCTTGACAGATTAAAGATGCAATCTGAGAGTTATTCTATTGAACTGAAGAATTAAAGTTGTAGTAGTTAGTATGACTCTGGACTTGAATAGGCTCTAGATATTGCATTCTGCTTCTCTGATTTTTCACCAACATCACCTATGAACCAACTAAATGGGGAAATCAGCTCTTTGATAAAGCAGACCTGTCCTAACAAGCAATGCCAACTTCAGAGCAAATTTCTGGACTGGAAATGGGTGAGAATTGAAAACTAATGCAATCCTAAGAGGAATGATCTCTGGAAGGGAGGCAAATGCTGTGCCCAGACATGAGTGTATAAAATGTTCTCCAGTTCACCAAGCTCTGGATACCCATATAGTTGACAAATTCAGCCTGTTAACTGAAAATAGCATATTAGGATTTAGGTAAAACCCCAAGAATTAAAATGTAAAAAGAAAGTGTTAACAACATTAAAATATCTGTAAATTAGCTCAAATGTTAATCTTTGTATACATAGTATGCTAAAATTATGATATTAACTGATGAGTCAATGAAGAGATTGCCATTATCATGGTATTCTAAATGCCACTCTCTGAACTGACAAAGCTTTTAGGCAATTAAGAATTGTCATAAAACAAATATTCCTAAATAGACTAACCACTGATAAAATGATTTCTCCACTTTTCTCCTTGATTTGCCATAATGTCTATCTTCAACCATTGTGCAACATCTCATCTGATTTTGTTCCATAGAAGTAGAATTGGAAAATGTGTGTAATGATGTAAGAGGTGGACATCATATTAGAAAAAAAAATTCAGTGAGTTGGGGTAAAAAAGAATGTCAGAGAGGAAGAGTTGGTGTTCTCTGGAATGGGGTTCTGTGACTTCAATTATTCAGGGAAGTTTGGCAAGCTATGTGCAAAAGGGACCCTCAGGAGGAGGGACTCACGTAAGTTTTCAAAGTCCTGAATTTCACTTGTGTTTTGTGGCATTAGAAATGCCATAATGATGCCTTTCAACTTTCCCTGGATCCTGAAAGAAGGAGGTCAAAATAATTTACTTAGAAATTAGCAAAGAAAGAGTAAAAGAGAGACAGCCAGCATACTGAAAGCTTTGATGGGATAAGTAAACATTTTAGCTGCAAATCAGTGTAGCCTGGAGCTAGTAAAGGATGTAGATACATAAAAGAGATGATGGCATGAAGAGATAACCAGAGAGTCAGGTAGATTCAAACATCTCAGAGGATCACAGCTTGGCCAGAGTTCATCTGTAACACAACACTTGTACTCAGGGTCATGATATCAGGCAAAGGCCTACACGTTTACATGCAACAAAGGAATGCTGGAGGTAGTATTGGGTACATCCTAAATTGATGGAATATAGTTTGAAACAAACAGAGATCTTGAAATATCTGAGTATAACTGGAATGAACTGGGTTAGTTTTCTTGGAGGTTACAAAAGAAAGCCTAGGTGGTTATATTTTTGCATTCATGAGTTAGGGAATTGGAAATGTATCTGCTTTCCTACTGTTTTTTCTATACAGACTCAGCATATTGATTTTCCCTGTGATGTCAGCCTCTGGTGGCGTGCTAGCTTTCAGCAAGCACAACTGCAACCTGCCCATCGCCTCTGGGAAGTCAGACAGGACCTGAGAGCATCAAGAGGTGGAAGGGGGAAATTTCTGTTATGTAATGTGGGTCCTTCTTGATCCAGAAGTTAGTGATTGCAATTGGAGCAATGTTTTATTTTTTCAGAAGATGGAAAAACTAACATTTTTTGTAACTGATATAGCCCAGCACCTAGAACAGTGCCTCCCTATAACAGGGTTTCCATAAGTACCTGCTGAGTAAGTAATTGGAAAGTATTTTTTTATAAGATCACATTACAGTCATTACTGTACAATACCCAACTTTAGGTTTTGCAATGGTGAAAAGAAAAAGAAAAAGAAAGAAATTGTTTTAGATTAGTCCTACCCACAATTCAACAACCATACTTGTCAATATAGAATATACCTAGTGTAGTGTTTCCATTGTTGAACCCCTTCCTCACCTTTCAGGAAGGAACACAGAAACATTGTGCTTAACTTACTGACAGAGAAGGTTCTTCAAATTCTACCTAAGGTTTGAACTGTTTGGAAATTTATGTTATGTTATCTTTATGCATGTAGATATTGGGGTAGATATAATCACTTAATGTAGCTTCTCTTGAAAATAGATGTTTCGTGTTTAATCATAACTCAACAATTTCAATTTGGAAATATAATATTCACTATTATTTGAAAATGTAATTTCCCCACTATCTTTAGCTTACCTAAAATAATGTTTCCATAATGCTATTAAAAATGATTCCTCAAAATTTATTTGCCAGAACTTTGTTGTTCATATATGTAATGATTTTATGGGTTGACCATTTACACAAAATTAAACTTTTTCAGCTTAACTAGAACGCTCATGCTGTAAGATGTCAAAGTGGGCTGGTTAGCAATGTTTAATGGAATGGTTTTTAAAATTTGTTACTTCTAGTTTTGTGAGTTTAGCATAGTTTTCTATTTTTTTGTATATTTTACCCTTGCCTATTGCTGCTAAGTTTGAATGTATCATTATATTTAATATTTTACTTACAATTTGTACATGTCCTCTGTGTAATTTCACATGGAAGTTTTTGCTGCATTTAAATCATTAAGTTACAGTAGATGTCATTTGTTTCAATCTTTTTTGAGATAATTTTTCAACAGAATCTTTCTCAAAACACTTATTACATCCTTATTTCTCAGGCTATAAATGAAAGGATTTAGTAAGGGAACTACCATTGTAAACAAAATAGCTGCTGGTATATCTTTATCCCCTTCTTCAAGCAAATTTGGTCTAATGTACATGAAGAAAAGAGATCCATAGAATAATGAAACAGACAAAAAGTGGGATGCACAGGTAGAAAAGGCTTTGATCCTTCCCTCTTTAGATTTCATTTTGAAAACAGTAAAAATAATATAGATATAAGATATTAAGACACTACCTATGGTGAAGACTTGAATTGAGCCCGAAAAGATGAATAGAACCAGTTCATTGACATAAGGGTCAACACAAGAGAGTCTATACAGAGGAAGAAGATCACAATAAAAATGGTTGATATGATTTGAGCCACAGAAAGCTAACCTAAATATGAGCCCTACGTGAATCATGGAATGCAGGTTTCCAACTATGAAGGCGCCTGTGGTCATCTGAACACAGAGTTTCTTGGACATCATAGTGTGGTACTGTAGTGGGCTGCATACGGCCACATAGCGGTCATAGGCCATTGCAGCCAGGAGAAAGCAGTCTGCAGTTTCAACAGTGCAAAGAAAATAAAACTGTGTAGTGCATTCATAGAGGGAAACTGTTTTGTCCTCTGAAAAGAAGTTCTCTAACATCTTGGGAGTAATGGCACAGGCACAGCAAGAATCCACAAAAGCCAAGTTGCCCAGAAAGATGTACATTGGTGTGTGAAGTTGTTGCTGTGTAAAAATCAAGGCCACCAAACCAAGATTTCCTACCATGGTGATCAGATAGATGGAAAAGAACACTACAAACAACAGGGTCTTCAGCTCTGGGTGATATGTAAATCCTGTGAGGATAAACTCACTTTTCATGGAATGATTTTCTTCAGTCATTTTTGACTTTTCTAGAACAAAATTGTAGAGAAATAAGGTATTAATTTATAATATGCTCAAAATATATTGCGCTTCCTTTGGCTTAAAGGAAGGGGCACATCTTCCATAATGCTTCTGTGTCACCTGAACTTGGGTGTGTGGGGACTGGTTCTGGGGATAATCATCTCCTTATGCTAGTACCTTTTTGGCTAATGATTAAATTTATGCCTAGCATATTTTTTAGGAAGAAAAAACTTCAGGTTGGATTCATAAAAATGGATGGATCTTAAGAGAAATATTCAGAGTAAAAAAATTCTCTATGTTTGTGGGTTAGGTAAAGCTGATTTATAGTTCTAATTTTTTTTTTTTGAATTGGAGTCTCACGGCCACCACAGCCTGGACCTGCTGGACTCAGGTGATTCTTCCACCTCAGCCTTCTAAGTAGCTGGAACTACAGATACGTGCCACCATCCTTGGCTTATTTATTTATTTATTTATTGTAGAGACAAGGTCTTGCCAAGCTCTCTAGGCTGGTCTCGAACCCCTGGACTCAAGCAGTCCTCTTGCCTCATCCTCCCAAAGTGCTGGGATTACAGACTTGAGCCACCGCGCCCAACCCTGATTTATAATTCAAGTGTCGAGAATTGGTATCAGTGTTTTTAATCAATTTCAATGACTGTATATGTACTGATTAACAAGGTTGTTTAAAAGACTCTTTTTGTACACCAAAGTTCAGATCAGCATAATCACAATAACCAAAAGGTGGAAACAATACAAATGTCAGGTGAATGGATAAGTAAACTGTGGTATATACATACAACGGAGTATTATTCAGCTTTAAGGGAGAGTGAAATTCTGACATGTTGCAACTTGGATGAACATTGGGGACATAGTGCTAAGTATAATAAGCCAGATTTTTTTTTAAAAGACAAATATTCTATGATCTTACTTACAGGAGTACCTAGAGTAGTCAAATTTGTGTAGATAGACTATAGAATAGTGGTTGTCTATGGGAGGTTGGAATGAGGACTTATTGTTTAATGGGTACAGAATTTTAGTTTGGGGTGATGGATAGAGTTCTGAAGTGAATGGTGGAGGGAGGTGTACAACAATACAAATTCCACTGAAATATTCTCTTAACTATGGCTAAAGTAGTAAATTTTATTTTGTGACTATTCTACCATAGTAAAAATTTTTAAAGACTATTTTCAGTTGCATATTCTTAGTAACCTACTATTTTGAATGTGATTGGAATATGCACTTAAAAGCAAATGCTTTGGCTGAGAGTGATGCATGTGCCTGTAGTCTCAGCTATTCAGGAGGCTAGGTAGAAGGATCTCTTGAACCCAGGAACTTGAGTCCAGCTTGGATAATGTAGCAAGAACTCACCTCTAAAACAACAACATCAACAAAATTAAAAATAAAGCAAAATGTTTTGGAAACTAAGAGACTGCTGTTATGGTATTTGTACCTTTTGGGGGAAGGTGGGGAAAGTGATATGAATGGAAGTGGGAAGGAGAGAGAGAGATAAGGGGAAAGATAGAAGTCTATACAGGTTATTTATTTATTTATTTATTTTAAAAAAATTTTTTTAGTAGGAGTTTTCACTCTGTCACCCAGGCTGGAGTGCAGTGGCATGCTCATGGTCACTGCAGCCTCCACCTGCTGGGCTCAGGTAATTCTTCCACCTCATCCTTCCAAGTAGCTGAAACTATAGGCATTTGCCACCCACATCCAGCTAATTTTTTTGACTTTTTGTAGAGACGAGGTCTCACCATGTTGCCCAGGTTGGTCTCGAACCCCTGAACTCAGGCAATCCCCTCTCCTCTACCTCAAAGTGCTAAGATTACAGGCATGAGCCATCATGCCTGGCTCCAGGTTATTTATAACGCCACTTATCCTTAAAATTATTAAAATTATTCATGTATGCATGAAATACATGTAAAATTATTTATGTATGCATATGCATAAAGATTTAAATGCTAGCAAAAGAAATCTGAAAGATCTTAAGGATTAAAAGTGGACAAACTCATTGATACCAATGTATGTCAAAATCATGAATAAATATTAATTGTGAAACAAAAACAGAGATAATTTGCAATAAAAGGGATACTGTTTGTCTAATACTCTATGAAAAGATGTATAAATCAGTAAGAATAATCACTAGAAAACAGGTCAATGGCAGGAACAGAAAAATCTCAAAGAAATGCATTTAAAAAAATAAATTAAATATACTTTCATTACTAATCAGAGAAACATCATTTGAAACACCTATGAAGTATATTTATTTTGCCTATCAAGATGGCAAGATTTTAAAAAATGATAAGAATATATGGTGTTGTCTAGAATACAGTGAAATGGGAACTTAATTGCATTTCTGGTTGACAGATAAATTGTGCAATTATTGGAAAATAATTTGTAGTAGATTAAATAAACTTTTAAACATTTATATCTTTTGACCTGTAGCAATGAATCTATTAGAAAGAAATATTTAGAATCTGCCACAATATTTATACAACATGGTGTTCATCGTAATCTCATTTATAACAGTAAAAAATTCAGAACACTTAAATGGTAGTAACCATGCAGTCAGTATGATGAAGTAAATGTGAATTATCTACATGATGATGTCTTGTGCAATCAATAAAAATGGCGCTTACCTAGAATATTGATTGTAATGATAAAGTAGAAATGTGTAAAAAACAAAATGGACAGCCGGGCTCGGGGGCTCAGCCTGTAATCCCAGCGCTTTGGGAGGCTGAGGTGAGTGGATTGCCGAGTTCAAGACCCGCCTGGGCAAGTTGGCGAGCCCGCATCTCTACAATAAATCGAAAAATCAGCCAAGCGTGTTAGCGCACGCCTGTAGTTCTGGCTACTCGGAAGGCTGAGGCGGAAGGATCGCCGGAGCCCAGCAGGTGGAGGCTGCGGTGGCCGGGAGCGGCCACTGCACTCCAGTCTGGGCGACGGAGTGAGACTCCAAATCAAAAAAAAAAAAAAAAAAAAGAAAAAAGAAAGTTTTACATGCAAAATAATCCCAATTTCCAAATAAATACATATGAAGACTTTAAAAAGATAGTATGGAAATACATCAAAATGTTATTTCTCTGTGCAATAAAAATTATATGTCAATGTTTTCTTTTTTACATTTTTCTGTATTTCAAATTCTCTCCAATGACTTACTCATACTTAGAGCAAATTTTCTTATTAAGTAAATAAAATGGCATGCTCTCAGTTCTGCTGTGCTTATTAATTAACTTGATAAGTCCACAATAATCATTGGGGATCCAGCTAATGTTTTTGACACTTTATAGCTCTACATTAAATAATGTCACAATGGATTTAATAAGCAACTGTCTACTGCATTCTCACGATAATGGCATCAACAGTTAGTAATGCTAATTACAATAAGCCAGACCCCCCCCAAAAAAGACAAATATGATTTCACTTACAGGAGATAACAAGAGTAGTCAAATTTATACAGACAGAATATAGAACGGTGGTTGGCCGTGGGAGATGGGAATGAAGAGCTATTGTTTAATGGGTACAGAGTTTCAGTTTGGAAAGATGGAAGCATTTCAAACTACTAAGGAAGATACTCACATCATGAGGTAATGCAATCTCTCTTTCAACTTTTACTCTTTCAAATGTCAAGCATTTCCACAGTATTCCTAGATAGAGCCTAGGCTGTTCATATTTACCAAAATTTTAGGATTTTTAAAAATTTTCTTTATCTACTCCTTTGATATGTCCATATACACAAAGAATTCTTACCTATTGGAGAATGTTTTATTGCAATCTACCTTCATGTATTTTTGTTACTTGGAGAATCATTTATTTATTGACCTGATTATGTGTTGGATGCCTGCTCTATTTTACCTACTTTCTCTAGATGGTCAGATGTCTCTCTTAGACCTTTCCAGATTGACAGTTTTTCTGGATATTCACTGACTACAATTACACTCCAAATTTCAGGAAGAAAGAAAAAGTGTTTGGGAAAAATGTAAGAACATCTGTTCTTTTTTGGTTTTCTGAAAATATTGATGACTCATATCTCAAATTACTTGAAGATGATACCTTGAAGAATAATATTTTAAAAGAACATTGGTAATCTATATAACATGACTAATGTTTTTATTAACTGCCTTACCCTTGCCAGCTTGAAGTCACACAATATAAGATTTCCCTCTGTTTTACCAATTGATAGTAATTGATCAGGCAGAAATAATTTTTACACTGAAATTTTATTTCTCTAAGAATCAAACAGAAACTAGAGAACTATCTAAAACTCATCAGGGGTTTAAAAGACTGGTTTGAAATTATAGTCTTGACTTACATAAATTTAACATAAAGGGAATGTCCAACACAAAACTTTTAAACACAAAGCTCATTGAAAAGGTTAATAATCCATTTCATCAAGTTGTAAGTAATAGGGAAAACCACATTATTCAAAGAAGTTTCAAAATCATCCCAAATATATCCTGTTATTACTATAAAAGTGAGCTGTTATTTATTTTTAAATAAATTTAAGCTCCTCCAATTCAGAAGTGATACAAATGAATGGTACTCATCTGTCTAATGCTTACACAATAGGCTTTAGATTTTTAAAAAGTACTTTAAAGATCTTAAGTTGAAGTGTTAGAATTGTAAGAAAAAAGCTCTAAATAACTTAGAGCAAGAAATATTTCATAAAATTAATATTTTAAGCAAAATACATTGTCTTTCTCACCTAGATTTTCTTGAAAAGAGTTTTATCAAGGCCAGTTGGTTGCCTGACGTTCATTTTTAAAGTAGATAAAGCAATTCAGCGCTATCCTCTTGATCATTTAGGAGAGGATTTCTGCAAAGTGGTCAATGCTACTATTTATGTCAATGGTGGAGAATGGTTCAAATTTTGAAATAATTCTAAGGGGATTTAGTTGGCATTCACTTCAGAGCACATCCCGAGAGACCTACTCCTCTGAATATTACATACATACTAAATTGGAATAATTACGGGTATCCTTTGAGACCTAAAGAGTAAGACAAATGTCCATTTGTGAGCAACTCTTAGGGCCATGTTTTGATTTTTATTCGAGTTTATACCATCTATCCTCACCAATCTGAACATAAAGTCCTAAATTGGAAGAAAAAATTCCTTCCACTGTAGTCAGCAAAGTCTTCATGGAGGAAGCGGGAACCGAGTTAGGACTGACTGCCTCAGACAGATGATTGCCTGTTGTGAGCAGAGGTTGAATGCAGCTCCATTCCCATCTATTTTAAATGGCAGTATTCAATTTGTACCATCTTCCTTTGAGGTTATATTCATCATGTTTTTAACATTATACCTTAGTTACTAAAGTAAACTTAAAATTTTTCTTTGAAATTCACAAGCAGCTTCTTGAAAACCTTTCCTAAATGCTTCCCCTTTTTAGGGCTTTGCCATTACTTATAGTGCTATGACTCCTCTAGTGTTATGACTCCTGTTGATTGATTGATTGCCCGTCAATCTCAAGTCTCCATTTGTATTGCGAACTACTTATCTTAATTTTCCTAACTCCTTATCATTTGAATTCACTTTCATCCCTTGTATTATGCCCTCTTCTCATACCATTCCTCAGCTAAGCCCTTCTCTTCATGGCTTCCTGAATAAGTCATTTTGTACCTCTGCCTTGCCTATATTAGCTTTACTACGTCTCTCCATCTACCCTTATCCTACCTCTCCTTTAATGGTCAGATCAAGGTCTACCCAACTTCGCTAGGACAGAACAACTATTTTCTTTCCAACCTCCCAAGCTCTCATACAACACCTCTCAAGTCTCAGTATTTGTCTTGAATGGTCCTCTGGCATTTCATGGGTATGCATTTTATTCATCTTGATTACAGCCATATTGATATCAGTCTTATTCATATTTCTGAGGCGTTCCCTTAAGACACAGCCAAAAACAAAGAAGAAGAAAAAATCTCATTTCTCAGAACTTAAATTCCAGAGCATGTGACTATTTCAAGTGGAGACCACATTTCTATGATGATGCAGGACCAAGTCTGTGCTGATATAGCACCACGGGGATATTTTCTCCTATGATGAGAACTTATGAGGATTCGTTGGGGGGAAAACCTCCACCAAAGGAACCATGGAAGAATGATGAATGCTGCTCCTAGCTCCTTATTCCATGTGGATAAGAAACTACGTGAGGTCAGTGGAAAGATTTACAGGAGCCTGTGAAAAGAGTCATGTAGCTTATTCCTTGTTATTCTAATTTTTTATACATTTATGCATATTTTTATGCTTGCTTTAAGATTTTGAAAAGTCCTCATATTCAGAACCACAAGTCAGCTACCATTTATTGTACCATTAATTCAGCATTCATGCAACCACAAGTACTGTATAGTGCCCACTATGTGCCATCACAATATAGAGTCTGTTCTCGTGGAACTTACATTCTAATAGGGAAGAGCAGGGAAGCAGATATAAATAAATACATGAATAAAAAAAACAAAACTTAGTAAGTATTATGCTGAAGGTAAAACAGGGTGATGTGATTAAGAATGACTAAGAGCTGACTCAGATCAGATAATTGGTAAGGATCTATAAGAAAAGGTGAGCCGTCAGGCTGAGACATGAACAAGAAGCCAGCCACAGCAGGTTTGGGAAGGACATGTAAGGTAAAGAGGAGAAGCGGTGAATATTCCTTAAGGCAGAAATAATCTGTGTGTGTCTGAGGAACCCATTAAAAAAAAAAAAAGAAGAGGAAAGTGGTTGGTGATAGGATTGAAGAATTGATCTTGTGGGGTTAGTAGCACAGAGTGTGGAGTTTGCATTTTATTTTTAGAGCAATAAGAAGCCTTGGGAGTGTTTATTAGTTTCCTATCGCTGCTATAACAAATTGCCACAAACTTAGTGGTTTAAAACAACATACATTTATTATCTCACAGTTCTGGGGGCTAGAAGTTTGAAATGTGTCTTTCACATTTCAAAGTTAAAATTAAGATGTTGACAAGGATGCCATTCCTTCTAGAAACTGTAGGGGAGAATCTGTTTTCTTGACTTTTCTTCTAGAATCTGTCCTCACTGCTGGCTTGTGACTCCCTTCCATCTTCAAAGCCTGAGATGGTTGGTTAAATCTTTCTCACATTGTATTTCTCTGATTCTGACTCTTCTTTTCTGTGTTCAACATTTAAAGTATTACTTTGGGCCTACCTGAATGATATTCTTTAATTCAGCTGTTTAACTACTTAATGCTGTTTGCAACCTAAATTTCCCTGTGCCATGTAACCTAACATATTTATAGATTCACAAAATTAGAATGAGGTTATATTTGGGTGACCATTATTCTGCCTACCAAGTGAGAGGTTTTTAAAACAGAGTAATTGCACTATCTTGTTTACAATTTTAAAAAGGAACATTCTACCAATGTTTTAAGAAATTAGATCAAGAAGGGTAAGAGTGGAAGTCGGGAGACCAGCTCCTAGTATATTGTATCAGAACTTGGGTGATAGTAGTGGACCTGGCAAAATGTAGGTGGGTTTTGGTTATGTTTTAGAGATGAGTCCACAGGATTTGTCGATGGTGTGGATTTGGGAAGGAGTTGTGAGGGCATCAAGGGAAGCTGGTAATGAAAAGGTCTAGTTTTGATTTTTTAAGTATCTGAGGGCAGGGGGGTAGCATTTACTGAATTGAAGGAGACTGGCGGAGAAAGGTAGAAGGCACAAATATGAGTTTATTTATGTTATGTTTGAGATACCTAAGAGTTATCTGAGTGTGGATATCAAATAGGCAGTTGAATATAAAAGACAAAGCTCGAGATTCATCACATTTATATTTAAAGTCCAAATTGAAATGAGCAGTCATTACATATATATATTTAAAGTGAGCATATCTAGGTGCAATAGGAAGATAGAAAAGAGACAGGTGATTGGGAGAGAGCCTTCTGGAACTCTAGGGTTTAGACTATACCAGATTTGTCTAGCATTCAGGATGTCTTGTGGGAGGAAAATTCAGTGGTATAGAAAGTTGCAGGAAGTATTCTAAAAAACATGAGGCCAGAATTCCAAATCCTGGAGCTTGGATTTTCTTCAGTAAGCCCTGAATAATTTTGTCCAGGTACTAACTCCACTAAATCTGAGTTTCAGAAGAACTTTGTGTGTGATTAAATATTTTATTGTCTATGCTCCATTTTGCATCTTGATATGGCATAGATAATAAGTCTATCAACAAATACCTAGGGCCTTTTATGTGCCATATAAGATTAAAGTTATAGAATAAAGATGACTTGAAAACTGAACTTTTTAGTTAGTTTGGCTTTTAAGTTGGAGGTCTCACCTTGTCACCCAGGCTGGAGTGGCACAATCACTGCTCACCACAGCCTAGATCTCCTGAACTCAGGTTATCCTTCAGCTTCAACCTCCCGAGTAACTGGCATACAGGCATGAGCTACAGCGCCTGTATTTCAGGCTGAAATTTTTAGAAAACATTAACAATAAAGAGGCTTCAAATAAAATGGATTGGCTGTTGCTTTTCTCTTCTGATCATGTTTGATTCATTGATCAAGAATTGATAGTGCTTATTTCAATGCAAAGCTTAGTCCTAATGAGCAATAGTAATCAAGGCAATATGAGGCCCAATTCCTGTTTGCTGTAACTTCTCAATGTACTAAGAAAGTGGCAGTTTAAATAAATAATTAGAATACCAAGTGATAAAATCTATAGTATAATTATGCATTCAGAACTATAGGAGAACAGACAAGGACTGACTTAATTTGATTGGGGTTGTTAAGAAAATCTTCTGTAAGAAAATTTACTTTTCCATGATAAAATGATACTCTAGTTTGGCAATAGAAAGCAAATCTCCATATGAAAAGAGTAATGGAATTTATAGCCCCCAGATATTTTCCTGGATACTCATTTTTCCCCTGGGAAAGTAATTGCCACTGCTGCCCAAACCTCGTGATCACAAGAAAATGCTTTCCCATTCACATTCGCTCTGGCCCAGATGAATTCCTGCAGCAGAAAAGAGGAGTAGGAGTCATTAGTACATGCCTTTACTAGACTAGAAAATAACCACTGGGAGACAAGAGTTAATAATATACAAATAGAAGAACAGTTTGCAACCCTTTCTCCTCACTGAGAAAGCAAGCTAGCAGATGGCTTGGCTGAGTGACATACTCCCATGGGCCCCCTAGGTAATGAATAATTGCCCACTGGCTAGCTCTGATCCTCTTCACTTTCCCTCATTCAGGATAGTGTATTGTCATGCAGAGGAATAAGGAAAATATTACTCAGGTAATCTGGTATCCATTCTATTTTTTTTTTTAAAGTAAGTCATATTCCAACTGTGGCCCTTTATTAAAACTTTAATTGTGATGTATCACATAACTGATTGTGACAGATCAGGGTGTTGAAATAATAAGAAGCCTGCAGATCTTGGTAAGCTGGTTGGTATGAGTGAGTTGCTCATCTTGTATCTATGTTTCACTGTAGTGAGGCCTCCTCACCAAGCTCCACATATGTCTGCCTCTGAGAGGCAGATGTTGCCTTTCCCTGTCATTTGGAAGTTTAGACACGGTTCAGTTCTGGAGATCCATTTCCAAGAGTGTGAAGAACATGCAACATTATGACTTTATGCCAGTCATAATGCTAAGCACCGTGGTAATTGAACAATAAACAAAAGTGGAGAAGGTATCTTCACCCACTCTTATGGAATTGAGGAAAAGTTATGAAACACAGACATTAACCAAATTATCACCACAATGACTGTTAAATTATAGCTTCTCTATTATGAAGGTCACTGGAGATCTAAAACTTGTAATAGAGGAGTGTAACCTAGTTTGAAAAGGCAGTACGATGTATTAAAACCATGGGCTCTGGAACCGGGATGCTTGATTTTGCATCTTGATAATATCAATTTTTTTTCTTTTTAATTTTGGGACAATACTTAACCTCTGCATGCCCAAATTCTCCCAGCAAAAAAATAATGTATATTGTGATGAATTATATTTTAAAAATGGAGATTTTAAAAGATAGTTTTGAAGATTTAATGAAATATTATGTGAAGCACTAGAAAAGAGTCTAGTACATAGAAAGTGCTCAGTAAATGTCAACGGTCCTCAGCACCACCATCACTATTACTACTGTGGTCAATGGCACTAGTGGAGGGAAGAAATAGAAAGATATCTATGAAGAAGTGATAACTGAGCTGAAATATGGAGGCCAAAGAGAAGTTACCAGGAAAGGATGGAGCACACAAGTTTGAGGAGAACATACATCATAAAGTCTTTATTTCTATAAGGGATATGGCAAGTTCAAGACAATGAATGAAGGCTAGTGAGACAAAGAGAGTTGAAAATGGTGCAAGAGAAATTATAAAGGTAGACAGGGACAGATAACATGGGGTACTATAAACAATATTAATACTCTGTATCTTTTTTTCTAAAAACAACAAGAATCCATAGAAAGTATTTATTTAAAAGGCTGATATGATTAAATTTTCTAGTTGCAACAAGTCTGGCTGAATTATAAAAAACATACTAGAATTTGGCAAAATTGGTTTGGGCAGACTAGCTATTAAAATTGTTCAGAAAAGAGATTATACTTAGAGTAGCATGAGCTAGTTGGTGCATTTGAGTGGAACGGACAAACTGGAGAAATATTTGAGATATAAATGTGCAGATGAAGGTCTCAAAGAAGAAAGACCCACAGTCCTGGTTTATGCAACATTATGACATTCACTGAGACTGGAAACATGAGAATAGGACTGGGTTTGAGGAAAGAAGAGAAGAGATAAATTTGATTTCATACCTGTCAAAAAAAAAAGTCTTACTTGGCAACTGAATATAAGGCTTTGGGCCTCAGAGGAGACATCTGAATGTGCATTTATGTGAAGATGTATGTTTATTAATCAATTATGTAGAGGCATTTGAAACCAAGGAAGACTGTATAGATAAGAAAGTTTAGAGCAATGCTGTCCAATAAAAATATAATGTAACATGTATGTAATTTCAAATATTCTAGTAATCTCATTTAAAGACAGCAAAAAGAAATATTAATTTTAATAATACATATTTTATTTAACTTAGACTATCCAGAATATTATCATTCAACATGCAATACTGTAAGGATTATTAGTTTATTTTATTTTAGAGTTGTGGGGTACAAGTGAGGATTTGCTATATAAGTAGACTGTATTCACATAAATTTGGGCTTCTAGCTGGCCCTCTCTCCCCATCGTAGTGGACCAGATATCCACTGTGTTGCCATGTGCCTCCCTCCTTCCCTCTCCTAGCAGTGCCCAGTGACTGCCAATCCCACGCTTGTGCTAATGTGACTAGTGTTCAGGGTCCACTTACGAGTGAGAACATGCAGTATTCAGTTTGTTTCTGTGATAGTTCACTTAGTTTGATGTTCTCCAACTGCATCCAAGTTGCTGTGAAGGCCATGATTTTGTTCTTCTTTACAGCTACATAATATTCCATCATGTATATGTACCACATTCTCTTTATCCAGTCCACTTTTGATAGACATCTGGGTGGGATCCATGTTTTTGCTATTGTGAATAGTGTAGCAATAAACATGTGTGTGCAGGTGTCTTTTTTTAGAATGATTTATGTTCCTCTGGGTATATTCCAGGAGGATTGCTGGAATGTATTTTTAGTTCTTTGAGAATTTGCCACACTGTTTTCCATAGAGGTTGGCCTAATTTACATTCCCACCAACAGTGTACTACTGTCCCCTTTGCTCAATAGCCATGCTGACACTTGTTTTTTTTTACTTGTTAATGATAGTCATTCTTACCAGAGTTAAGTGATATCTCATTGTAGTTTTTATTTGCATTTCTCTGATGAATAGTGATGCTGAGCATTTTTGTATGTGTCTGTTGATTGCTTGTATGTTATCCTTTGAGAAGTGTCTGGAAGTGTGATTCCCCCAACTTTGTTCTTTTTGTTGAGGATTGCTTTGGCTATTCATGCCCTTTTTTGCTTCCATATGAATTTCTGTATTGTCATTTCTAAGTCTGTGAAAAATGATGCTGGCAATTTGATGGATATTGCATTGAATCTGTAAATTGCCTTGGGTAGGATGGACATCTTGACGATGTTGATTATTCCAATCCATGAACATGGGATGTTTTGTCATTTGTTTATGTAATTGATTTGTGTTTTGTAGTTCTCATTGTAAAGGTCTTTTACTTCTGTGGTTAGGTGGATGCCAGGGTATTTTATTTTATTTTATTTTATTTTATTTTGTGGCTGTTGTGAATGGGGTTGAGGTTTCTATCCAGTTCTCAGCCTGCTTATTGTTGGAGTATAGATATACAACTGCTTTTTGTGCACTGATTTTGTAACCCAAGACATTACCAGAGTCATTTGTCAGTATGAGGAGATTTTTGACAGACTCTCTAGGGTTTTTTACTGTCGAAAGATATCTTTCACAAAGAGGGATAACTTAACTTATTCTTTTCTTATTTGGATTCTCCTGATTTTTCTTCTCTTGCCTGATTGGTCTGACTAGGACTTCCAGTACTATATTGAATAGGAGGAATGAGAGTGGGCATTCTTGTATTGTTCCAGTTCTTAAGGGGGAATGCTTACAGCTTCTGCACTTTAAGTAAAAAGCTGGCTGCAGGTTTATCATAGATGGCTCTTATTGTTTTGAGTAATGTTCCTTCTATGCCTGGGGGTTCAAGGGTTTTTATTAAGAAGGGATACTGGATTTTGTGGAATGCTTTTTCTGCATATATTAAAATAAAGGCCCTTCTATATCCTGCAATTATGACTTTATTTTAGTAATCTGAATTTTTCAACTAAAATTAGGATTTAAATGTTCTTGCTTTCCAGCTCCCTTATGTGTAACATTAGGCTATTTACTTGTGATCTCTCTATTTTCTTAATATGCACGTACAATATTATAAATTTCCCTCTCATTACTGTTTTCATGGCATCCCAGAAATATTGATAAGATGTGTCTTTGTTTTCATTTGTCTCCAGGAATCTTTTCAATTCTGTCTTCATTGCTGTGTTTGCATAAAAGTCATTCAGCAGTATATTGTTTAGTGCCCATGTCTTTGTGTGTTTTGAGGAGATCTTATTGGTGGCAATATTTATATTTATTTGACTATGATATGAGAAGATACTTCATATTATTTAAAATTTGTTTATGCTTGATTTATGCCTGAGAATGTAATCAATCTTGGAGTAGTTACATGTTTTGGTGAGCACAATGTATACTCTACAGTTGCTGGGTCCATCTGTGACAGGGAAACGGCTATTTTTCAAGTGCTGAGCATGGACTTAGACTGGAAAGGGGGAGACACAAGCAGAACCTGCAGGCAGTATTGTTTCTGGACTGCAAAAGTCAAACAGCTGGCAGGAGGTCCATTCCCTTTCCCCTACAGTCCACACATTGAGAGCTTCCAATGGGGCTCAGAAGGCAGCCTGGCTGGTCTGACCACAAGAAAAACTCTGCAACAGAATGTTAGTTTGAGTTCTGAGCACTGCTTAGCAAGAGGGGCAGTGTAGAAATTGGTATTTCCGCCTCTCCCTGAGCGAACTATTCTGAAAGACAGAAAAGGCCCTAGAACAGCAAGACCTCATCTAGCTACAAAACAACAAAACTAAACAATAACAATAAAAAGAGGAAAAGTTACTCCTCACAAATAAGAAGCAGTGAGAAAACACCAGCAATTCTCAAAGCCTTAAAGAAAAATCGCTTTAAAAAGATGCTCTCTGTCCCCAAACAATGAAAGCCACCCAGAACAACCTATTCCTGATGACAAACACAGAATTCAGCTATTGTATTCAGATAGCTAAAATGAATAAGGAAAACCATGAGAAATTAGAAGCAAAAGTAAACCAAGTCATGCAGGATATAAAAGCCAAGTTGGCCAATATGAGAAAGGTCTAGCCTGAAATCCTGAAAATGAAGAATTCCCTTGCAGAATTTCAAAGCACAATACAAGTAATTTAAAAGCAGAATCAATCAGACAGAGGAAAGAATCTCCTAACTTGAACACCAAAATATTGAATGAACTCTGTTTGTCAAAAACTTGAAGAAAAGGCTGAAAAAGAATGAAGAAAACCTACAAGAGGTGTGGGACTTTGTCAAGAAACCAAATTTATGGATGACTGGATTCCTCAAAATGAAAAAGAAAACTGAGAAAAACCTGGAACAAGCCTTCCATAAAGTCATCCAAGAAAATTTCCCATATCTGCTAGAGAGAGAGGTGAGTATCAAAGTTAAGAGATTCAGAGAATTCCTGCAAGGAATTACAAGAGATGACCATCTCTAAGACACATAGTAATTTGCCTTCAAAATGTATGAAAGAAAAATTTCCAAAGGCAGCTAGAGAGAAGGACTAGATCACCTACCAGGGAAGAACCATCCAAATTGCAGCAGACTTCTCAGCAGAAACCCTATAAGCCAGATGAGACTGGAGTGCCATTTTTAATGTTCTCAAAGATAAGAAATTCCAGTCAAGAATTTCATGCCCTACCAAACTAAGCTTCATTAGCTATGGAGAATTAAAATTCTTCCCAGACATCCAGTCCCTAAGAGAATATGCTGCTTCCAGCCCAGCCCTCCAGGAGATGCTTAAGAAGGTTTTAAGCACAGAAACAAAAGAACAAATACACCCATCAAAAAAGCATAGACAATCACAGAATTAACAGTGCAAAAATATCATTCACATATACACATAGCAAAGAAATCCCTTAAGAGTCTTATGACAGGGATAAACGCCCAAACTCACATATCAATAATTAACCTGAATGTGAATGGACTAACTGCACCACTAAAAAGATGGAGTAGCAAAGAGGATAAAAAAACATGATCCAACATTCTACTGCCTCCAGGAAACTTATCTTGCTGCAAAGGACACCCATAGGTTCAAGGCAAAAGGCTGGAAAATGAGCCTTTAAAAATGGAAAACAAACAAAAAAAGCAAGGGTAGGTATTCTATACCAGACAAAACAAACTTCAAACCAATAAAAGTTAAAAAGGAAACGAACAGATACTACATCATGAAAAAAGGCTCAATCCACTAGCAAGAAATATCTATCTTAAATATATATGCACCCAACACGAGTCCCACCTGGTTTTATAAAACAATTGCCAAATAAACTAAGAAAGGACATAGGCACTTATGTAATCAATATCCCACTAGACAGATCATTCAGGCAAGAAACCAACAAGGAGATCCAGAATGTTAACTCCTTGACAGTGTTACTCTCTGATCATGCAACTTCACCTGGCTTTGGAAAGGGGCATGATGAAATCACCACGAATTTAACTCTTTGGTAATGACCGTCAATCAATGAAAAATGGGTGTTGGTAGATAATACCTTGACTTTCTTGCTCCTTGGTGGACCAATTTGGATGTTTTACTCAGTCTTTCATAAGACCCTTGACTTCTTGAAGTTGTACTCTGTTCATCAATGCAATATTTATGGGCTTTCCTCCTTCCTCTGTCTCACTTCTCCATACCTCATTATACTTCTTATGATTACCTCTCACATAAACTACATGCATCCATATTCTTGTCTTGGAGTCTGCTTTGAGGAAACTCAAGTCAAGATGGAAACTGAAAACATATTTATTTCTTACATTTTCTTATTCAAACTTTGCTTACCTAATTAACATATTATCTCCCTGAAGATGAAACTTTAGGGTTTTTACAAATATTAAGTAATATTTGTTAAAGGCTTAAGTTCTCAAAAAACAAAAAAAACAAAAACAACCAAAAACCAGCCATTGTTACGGTTATGAGTGCTTTTGTAGTTGGAAGCCCTCACAGTATTCTTTAAGAGAAGGGCAAGGAATATTTATTGACTTAATTTTATGGTTTAATAATGTTAGAAGGAATTCAGGCCTAAACCACTCATACTAGAAGTTCCTCTATTAGAGAAGTCAGACCATTTTAAAGCTGAAGAATATAGAGCTTCTTTATAAAATAAACCTTTGGTATAGACTATCTGGGGAACAGGGCTCTAGAGTGGTTTTCCTAACATTAGATTCTTGTAGTTTTCTTTGAGAAAAGGTCTGGTTATCAGCTTTCTGGAGAGATTTTCTAGGGATTTTTTTTGTTTGTTTTATATAACAAAAACGTGATTCTTGAACAAAAAACTCCAGCCCTTCCTGTTAATGTCTCTGGCCCAAAGGGATGCCTCAGTACAAATGCTCTTCTCATTCTGCTTCACTAATGTATCCTTACCAGAAATCCCTATTTTCTAATAATGCCCATTGTGCATTGCTTGCAAACGAAACAAAACTTATTTACAATGATGAAACTTGTCCAATTCCCAGTCTCCAAAGGTTCAAACTTTTAATAAAGTCTCCAGTGAGGACATTCAGTTTACTAAAAATTTCACTGGATATTATTAATTTAGGCAAATCTCCCCAGTTAACCAGTTAAAGTTAAAATTAACCAAGTCTTACACAGATTTAATGATTCTCAGCGAGTTTAATTTCCTTCCAAGAGTAGTACCTAAGAGAATCTTCAATATTTTCCAGTCTGGAGTATTTTTTTTAAAAGGAGGAGCACCTATAAACTGTGCTGTTTAAAGTATTTTCTGCTTTATGGCAGAATCTCTGATTTACGTGGATATAAATATCAATATTTGTACAATATAAACACATTAATATAAATATGGAAATATAAATATCAAGTTACTTATATTTATAATCTTGATGATGAAGATATTTGTCAAGCCTGAGGTGAAAGACTATAAAGGAATTTTCATTTTGTATTCATTTTTGTCAAGCCATAATTAATTTCTTCTTTTTTTTGTTTGCCGATTTGTTTTTATTTAGAGTGAATTAATTATCTGTGACTCCCCTGCCTAATTTCCAGGGAAATTTTATCCATCAGACCCTGTGCTTACAGCTGGGACCTGAAATATTTTTTTAAATTAAGCTATAATACACATTGAATACAATATATACATCTTATATGAATTTTTAACCCATTTATTCTCTAGTATAATGTCATCATTATTGAGATCAACCTTTGTTATAGATGCCCTCTATGGTATTTTTCTTTGTTTTTTAAAAATTTATTTTATTATAGAGAGGTGGGGTACAAGTAAGGATTAACTACACAAGTAGACTGCATGCAGGTGAAGTTTGGGCCTCCAACTGGCCCTCACTTCTCTGGGTATAGGACAGGGTACCCTTTGTGTTGTTACAAGCCCCTCTTCCTCTTTTTCTCCCTGGCGGTGCTCAGCAAATGCCAATCCCTCCCTTGTGCTATTGAGATTAATGTTCAGGCCTCACTATGAGTGAGAGCATGAGGCATTCAGTTCTTCATTTCTGTGATAGTTCACGTAGTACGATGGACTCCAGTTGTATCCAAGTTTCTGTGAAGGCCATGATTTTGTTCTTCTTGATGGCTCTGCAGTACTCCATCTTGTATGTGTACCAGTATTTCTTTATCCACTTTTGTTCATTGTTTATATCCTTTTCTTCTATCTCACCTTCTTTTCCATTTCCCTCTTCCCATCTCTTTGTCTACCTCCATTACTGCTCATTTCTCTACCCTGTCTGTGTCTCTCTTTACTTGTAGCAGCTTCCTCTCATTCTATTATCCTTTTTTTTCCCCCTACCTGCTTTCACAGTATCCTGCGTAGGCATATCCACAAGTTCCTGGGCTCACTGTAGCCTGTTGCTCAGCTTTGTTTCTCATCACTCTAGGTTCTTGCTGAAGCTCTGATTGGGCCCAGGACCAAAGCACTTTTAGAGAGGATGAAGTCGAATGGCTATCATTGGCCACTGCAAACTCATAGTGCTTGAGAGAAAAAGTCCAAAACCTCCTTTAACAAATGTGCAAGACACTGATTTCATCCCATTGACTGAAGTTGGCTTTCAAATCAGATAATCAGGTGCTGAATCAAGCCAGCCTGATTCTGTCTGGACATGTCATTCTGACGCTGGCATAAAAATAGTAAGTGAAAGCAGTTTTATAGGCAGAACAAATGCCAATAATTACTAATACTTTATGTATTTTAATTTTTCAAAATGAATATTTTCTATTATAAAATTATCACTTTCGACACATTCACAGAAACAAAAAACCATGCAAATCATAAATGTATCAAAGGGAAGTTAAAATAAAAATACATGAAATAGACACACTTGGTGGCTATCTAAAAATAACTGTTAACATTTTAATGTATATCTTTTCAGAATTATTTATCAACTTTCTTTAGTAACTTGGAATCACGTTGAAAAGAGTGTTTTAACTTAACAATATACTGCAGAAATCTGTCCATATCAACAAGCAAAATGTATATTGTAATTAAATATAACCAATAAGTACCACTGTTTTAAACTCATTCTCTTATATTGGATATCTGATCAATTCCCTTTTTCCAAGTATAAATAAGTTACTAATTGATATCCATTAAATATACCCCTTTTCTCTAGTCCAATGGAAATAAGATGTTTATATAAAAGTTATAAACATTTTAAAGGCATTTGATATGTTTTACTAAGGTGCTTTCCAGAAAGATTGTGTCAATCTGGGAAAAGTCTCTGCACCAATATATCAACAAAAACTTAGCAATTATCATCCCTTCTAATGTTTACCAATCTGATAGCTTTTCTTTTCTCTCACCCACAGGAAAGTAAAATATACAAAGCCTCAAAATTTTCTAGTTTCCTCAATTTAAATTTAAATAAATTGAAAATATTCTAAAAACTTGTTTATATTTGTATTTTTTCTTTTGTAAATGTTTATTGATCTTTCTATTCAAATGTTTGCCTTTTTTACATTGATTTGCAAGAGCTTTTTACATCAAAAGTGTTCACTTAAAAATTTTTATCATTAATGTCCTATTTTTTTGTATTATTATGTAGGTGCTAACTGTTTGCTATTTTTTAAAAAAAATTATACAGAAATTTTAAAGTTTTACATAGTCACTGTATCAGGATATACTCAGGAAAACAGAAACCTTGCCAGCTGGTTAGATAGAGAAAATGCAATTTAAGAAAAGTTACAAAGGATTGGAAAATCAAGAAGTCAAACAAAACAACCCAGAGATTAATAATAGTGGTAAACTCCTTCAGGAATAAGTGGTATTAACTGAACTAGGGATTCTGGCAATATGAGAAGTTATGCTTGAGAACTAAACTCTGACCTTTTTTTCCCCTCTCTTGCAAAATTCTTAACTGAAAGGGCTAGGAGTCACACCCTACAAAGTCTCATCAGACAAGTTTTTATTAACCCTATGTATAATGTGGCTTACTTTCCAACTTGACTCTGGCGTAATATCACATAACAGATAAAGAAGGAAATCAAAAATATTTTAAGACTCTGAAAAGCCATCTCAGAGGAATTTGCATCTGTATAGGATCCCATTCTGAGGGATCTCTGGAGGTGCTAGACATTCGCAATCTATTCTTTCTCAGGGCTGCCACCTATGAGGCTTAATCTCTATGTCAAGAAATTTAACATCTTTAAATCACCTCTTATCTCAACTCAGCATTTCCTTTACTAATTTTAAAATTTGTTAGACATATCTTTTGTCCACTTTATAATGTGGTTGTACAACTCTATTACAAAGTGGGCAAAAGAAATGAGTAGACATTTTCCAAAAGAAGACATATGAGCAGACAATAGATAATGAAGAAATGCTCAGCCTCACTAGTCACCAAAGAAATTCAAATTAAAACCACACTGAGATACCACCTAACTCCAGTTAGCATGGCCATCATTAATAACTTAAAAAACAACAAATGCTGGGGAGGATACAGTGAAAAGGGAACACTTCTACACTGTTGGTGGGACCGTAAATGAATACAACCTCTATGGAAAACAGTTTGGCAATTCCTAAAAGAAATAAAAATCAGGCTTCCATATGACCCCACAATACCCCTACTGGGAATACACCTGGAGGAATTCAAATCACACTATGAAAAAGATACTTGCCCACGCATGTTTATTGCAGCATTATTCACAATAGCAAAAACATGGAACCAAGTGTACCAACATTTTTAAAATGTGGTATAAGGTATAAATACACAATGGAATATTATGCAGCCATAAAGAAGGACAAAATTATGAACTTCACAGCAACCTGGATGGACTTAGAATCCATCATACTGAGTGACCTATTACAGAAACAAAGAACTGAATATTGCATGTTCTTACTTATAAGTGAACTTTGAACAATTATTGTAATATAATAAGAAAAGGATTGGCAGTAGTGGGAAATTGCCAGAGGAAGGCAGGCACAGGATTGGCAGTAGTAGGAATCTGCCAGGGGGTGGGGGCACACCTCATCAACAAGGGTACATGCATAATGAATATTTGTATTCATAACCCTGAACTGTACCCCACATCTTTAAAATAAAAAAATAAAAAATAAAAATTTCTTAGAGCCTAACTCATGCTACCAATTGCTAATCAGGAAATCTTTTTAATTTACCTGTGTCCTGCAAGTCCTCACTTAGAGATGTCCCGTCTTTCTAGGCTAAACCAATATAACTGTAACATGTATTGATTTATATTTATTTTATAACTTCTTTTTCCATAAGATGTAGATAACTAAGCTGAAATTCAACCACCTCAGGCAAACATATCCTCAGGACCTCTTGGAATGGTACCATGGGCCTAGGCCACTCACATTTGGCTCATAATAAACTTTCTTAAATATTTAGCAGAGTTTTGCCTTTTTCTTCAACATCCTACAGAAGCTGGAATCACTATGGAGATACAGCTAAGTGCTGAAGACACTGCCTATAGCAAACAGAAAGGGGAGAGATATTGTGACTTATTTCTTTCCATTTTCTAATTTTTTCATCAGTGTTTCCCATTGGGAAAATCTGGCTAGAATTCATTTTAAAGAAATTTTGGGAAATGTAGTTTACAGGGACCATTTGATTGTGACACAAAACAGACCAGGGGACATGGAAAGTGGACTGAATGGAAATTATGAGAAGAATTACATACATCTGTGTATGACTTTTGGCTCCTGGTGTTTTGTTCATAAAGCCCTTTCTTCCTCAAAATTATTTCTTCTATTTGTATTTAATTTTGAGTCTTACATTTTAAGTACACATAAAATATATTTTGGTGTAAGATGTGAATAGAAATCTAACTTTATTGCTAAATGACAGGCTAGTTCTTCCAACACCATCATTTGATTTAGACTTTTATAATATTTAGGATTTTTAAAAGCAGCTTAGGTTAATTTCTGTATTTTTTACTTAGTTTCATAAATCTCTTCATATATGTTGCAGAATCTAAATTGTAGGTAAGTGTGGTCAAAAGCTTATGGAGTTCCTTCTTTCATCCAGTTCCCATTCAGAGCATAGAGGCTCTACCTTGGACATGGCAGGACAAAAATGTTGAAACCCTGATCCCACTTGCTCCCAGATCATTTGTAAGGCAGCAGTCTCACACTCTGAAGGCAACCTGATAAAATAAGATGCTACTCTTCTTCCCTAGAGCCTGCTCCTAAAGAGGTGTGTCACTCAGAGAGAAGCAGGCCCCAGTTTCCACCCCCAGACCTGTTTATCTAGTCTCCGAGATTTTACCCATGGGGAAAGAAAGGCCTTAAGAACAGAGGACTCCAAAGGGCTCCATGTGTTTGTTTGTTTGTTTGTTTGTTTTTGAAGCAGAGTGTTAAAAAAAAAATCCTCAAGACTAACTGTGCTCTTAAAAACAATGAAGGTTTCAGTGAAAGGCAATAGGATGGAGATTGGTTGACTCTGTAGGTCAGCTGGTTTGCCTGAGAGAACCAGGGAGGAAGAAAGCTTGGAGGCACCTGCCTGGGGTTAGAATAAACCTTAAACACTGTCCTTAAAACCTGTCTCTGTAAAGAGACCCTAGTTTAATTGGATATGAATGTGGAACAATTTATTTCCCACCACATTGTCAAAAACATTGGCACAATCAGCCACCAATTCGTGGAGCCTAAGGGGTGGATGTAATCAAAGAAAGATGGAAGGAGCTCTGCTAAAACCTTGGTGATCCCAGATGACTGAACAAACATCAGAGTATTCACACTACAGAGAAAATTGACTTCACAAAAATAGTTCAGCCAGTCACAAAACAAATAAACAAGTCAACAACACTGTCTTAAAGATGAGTGAGTATCCAAAGTTGCTACATCATCTTCTACTGACAAGTCCTCAACAAAAAAAATGATGAGACAGACAAAAAGTGTGCCTTATACATGAGAAAAGGAAGCAGGTAATCCAAACTGCCTATGATAGCAACCAGATGGTGGGAGTTACCGAAAAAGACGTCAAAATAGTCATGATAAATATGTTCATAGAATGAATGGAAACCAGCATTAAATAAATAAGGGAAGGTAGGATGACAATGGTGCATCAATTAGAGACTACCAATAAAGACAAAGTATTTTTTGAAAAGTAAAAAGAAATTCTGAAGTTGAAAACTACAATAAGTGAAAAAAAAAGTTTATTAGAGGAACTTAATAGTAGATTTGAACTGATTGAATGATTGAAGTTGAAGATGTATCAAAGTTGAAGATATAGAGATTGTGCAATTCAAAGAATATAGAGAATAAAAAATAAGAAAAAATGAACAGAGCCTCAGAGAAATGGGGACGCCACTAAGTGCATCAACATATGCTTAATAGGAGTACCAGAGGGAGAGGAGAGCAAAAAAGAAACAGAAAAAAAGTGAATAAATAATGGCAAAAAATTTCCCAAATTTATTGAAAAGCAATAACCTATGCAACCAGGAAACTCAAATAACTTCAAATAGAATAGATGCATAGAATCCATAAACAGACACATCATAGTAAAAATGCTAAAACTCTTTAAAGAAGCACTAAAAATGTACTTGGAAGATTGAGGTGGAAGGACCGCCAGAGCCCAGCAGGTCAGGGCTGTGGTGGTCAGGACTGTGCCATTACACTCCAGTCTGGGCAACGAAGAGAGAGTCCAACTCAAAAAAAAAAAAAAAAAAAAGAAGCACTAAAAACAAAAACACACTCAACTTACAAAGTGAGAACTAAAAGTATTATCCTAAGCCCCACAATTGACTGAACAGGTCTCCTTTCCACCAATGGGAGCACAGAAAACCTTAAAACTTGAATTCCTGTCCATGATAGGATGAAAGATCAGACACAACTGGTTCTGCCTGGTTTACAGAGGCTGAATAATAAATGCCTTCATGTTTCTGTGTCACCTTTTGATGTAAAGAATCTAACTGTAATGAATTTAAACATTAAATCTTCATTTCAAAGTGAACATAGGTCATCTGTAACATACATGTTTATTCAATATGAATAAATGTTTATTCAATACATATTCATTAGAAATCACCTCATAAATATTCATAGCTCTTCTTATATTCTTTTTTTTGTTTTTGTGATTTTTTTTGAGTTGGAGTCTCACCCTGTTGCCCAGGCTGGAGTGCAATGGCATGCTCATGGCCACCGCAGCCTTGACATGCTGGACCCAGGTGATCCTTTCACCTCAGCCTTCCAAGTAGTTGAAACTACAGGTATGCATCATCACGCCCAGCTAATTCTTTGAATTATTATAGAGACGAGATCTCACCATGTTGCCCAGGCTGGTCTTGAACCCATGGGCTCAAACAATCTTCTCACCTCCTCCTCCCAAAGTCCTGGGATTACAACCATGAGCCACCACATATGGCATAACCTGTTAAATATGTATATTTAGCCAACTTGTTCAGCATAAATTTGTGCCCCACTTTCCCCTCCCTGCAAGTGCCTGCTGAAGACTCTGCTAGAGACTACACTTCTCAGTCTATTAGGATGCCCACCATGCAGGCTGCAATTCATAAGAAATAAGATTTCCTTTCGAAATTTATAAATTATATGATTTTTCAGTTGACAAGAAACCTCAACACATTTAACAGCTGAATTTTAGCAAAAAAAAATAAAAAAAAAAAAGTGGAGGCCTAAAACAGTGGGATAACATATTTAAAGTTCTCAGGGGAATAAAATAACACCTGTCAAACAGAAATCTCTATATTTTGCAATCACTTTATCATGAAAAAACATGCAAAAGAAAGGTTTTTCCAGGTCAACAAACGCTGAGAGAGTTTGTTGCTTGTAGACCCACCTTACAAGAAATACTGAAAGCAAGTGGTCCCAAAAGGTAATTAATATTCATACCCAAATACAAAGAGCACTAGCAAAGATAATTAATTATGCAATTATACTAAACATTTTAAAGCATTTTTTTCTTTTTTTCTCATAGCTGATTAAAAAACCTGTATAAGAAAATATGTAAGTAATATATTCTTGGACATATAGTATATATAAATATGCACAATATGTTTTCTGGCAATAATACAGAGGAGGTGGGTGGAAGTATAGATGTACTGGGCTAAGGAAATGGCAATACATTCTAAGGTAAAAATTATAACAATGTATATGTGCTTTTGACACTAATGCATGTAATATGTATAACAATAATGCCACAAAAGAAGAAAAAGTACATGGAACGACACAGGGGTAACATTCTACATATTATTGTAATAAAGTTAGCATAAATATGAAACTGATTTTACTAAGTTGCACATAGTAAACTCTAGGGCAATCACAAAAGAGCTAAATAGATAAAATTAAGACATTAAAATGTTACATAAGAAACTATTTACCTGATATGAATAAAAGCAGAAATGGAGAAAGAGAAAAACAAAATACATAAGATATACAGAAAACAAAAAGTAAAATGACAGACATAAATCTAACTATATTAATTGCATTTAATGTTAATAGAGTGAACAATCTCATCAAAAGGCAAAGATTGTCAGATTGGATTATATTTATATGAACCAGTTATGTGCTATTTATAGGAAAAAAATCATATTTATGTGATCTAGCTATATGCTATTTATAGGAAACAAATTTGATTCAAAGATACAAATAGATTGAAAAAAAGCAGAAATGTTTAAAAATGTGTTATGCAAGAAGCAACTACAAGAAAGGTGGAGTGTCTATACCAATATCAGAGAAATTAGACTTTGAAACAAAAAAAATTACAAGAGATAAAAAGGTACATTTCATAATGGTAAAATTTAGTTCATCAGGAAGATATAATTATAAACATATATACAAATAGAAACATAGCACCAAGATATATAAAATCAAACCAACAGAAAAGAGGAAAGAAATAAACAATTTAATTATCATAATTGAAAACTTTAATCCCTACTTTTCATAATGGATAGAATAACTGGAGAGAAAATCAGCAAAGGAATAATAAGATTTGAGCAAACGTCTAAGCCAATTAAACCAAACAGACATCCATAGAACATTCTACTCAACAACAGAATATACAATTTTCTCAAGTTCACATGGAATATTCTCTAGTAAAAATAGACCTTAATAAGCTTAGAAACAGAAATAATACAAAATGTGTTTTCTGACTACAATGGCATAAAATTAGCAATCACTAAAAGAAAAAAAAATGGAAGCATACAAATACATGAAAATTAAACAACACTCCTAACTAATTAATGACTGAAAGAGAAAATCAGTGGGGCACAGTGGCTCATGCCTGTAATCCCATCATTTTGGGAGGTGGAAGTGAGAGGATTGCCTGAGTCCAGCAGTTCGAAACTAGTCTGGGCAACTTGGCAAGATCTTGTCTCTTCAATAAATCAAAAAATTAGCCAGGTGTGATGGTGTGCACCTGTGGTTCCGGCTACTTGGAAGGCTGAGGTGGAAGGATCACCTGAGTCCAGGAGATTGAGGCTGCAGTGGCCACAAGAGTGCCACTGCCCTCCAGCCTGAGTGACAGAGTGAGACTCTTATCCCACTCCCCCTCAAAAAAAGAAAAGAAAGAAAAAGAAAAAGAAAGAGAAAAATCACAAGAAAAGATGAAAGGAAACAAAGGCACAACATACTTAAACTTATAGGATGCTGGTAAAGCAGTACTTTACGAGAAACTTATATTTGTAAATATATTATAAAGAGAATATAATGTCTGAAATAAATAGCCTAACCTACTTTAAGAAAAATAAGAGCAAACTAAAGCCAAAACAACAAAAATAAAGAATATATATTATAGTAGAAATTAATGAAACAAGAATAGGAAATCAACAGGGAAAATTAATGCAACCAGATTTTTTTTTTAAGATGAGAAAAACTGACAAAAATTTTGCTAAGCTACCAAAGAAAAGAGAGAGAAGACTTAAGCTATTAAATTCAGGAACGAAAGAGGGGGCATTACTATTAATTTTACAAAAATAAATAAAATAAAATAAATACTATGAACAATTGTATGCCAATAAATTAGATTACCTTGATGGAATAGCTAAATTCCCAGAAAGATGCAAACTGCCACAACTTCAAAAAGAAATAGAAAGTCTGAATATATATGGAATAAGTAAAGGGAATAAATTGTAATTAAGAAAATTACCCAAACAAGACTTCACCACTACACTGACACTAAACTGATCATCAAGGCAGATAGTCAACAAAGAAACATTGGAGTTAAACTAGACCGTAGAGTAGTTTAACAGACATCTGCAGAACATTCTACTCTAAAACTACATAATATATATTTCTCTCATCAGCACATGGAAAGTTCTGGAAGGTATACCTTATGATAGGCCACAAATCAATTGTCAATAAATTTTAAAAAATTATCTCAAGCACTTCTGAGTCCACAGCAGAATAAAACTAGAAATTAACTCCGAGAAGAACTCATGAGACCTAACAAATACATAGAAATTAAGCAATCTGCTCCTAAATGATTTTTGGGTCAACAATGAATTATGACGGAAATTTAAAAATTCCTTGAAATGAATGACAATGACACAAGTTATCAAAACCTCTGGGATACAACCAAATCTGTACTCAAGGGAAAATTTATAGCACTTAAGGTCTACATTAAAAAGACAATGAGCACATATTAACAACCTAATGTTATAACTCAAAGAACTGGAAAAACATGAACAAACCAAATCTAAAACCACCAGAAGAAATAGCAATGATCAAAGCAGAACTAAATCAAATTGATATTAAAAAATACAAAGGATTAAGGAAACAAAAAGTTGGTTTTGAAAAGATAAACAAAATTGATAGATCATTAGCTAGATTAATCAAGAAACAGAGAGAGAAAACTCAAATTAACTGAATCAGAAATGAAAAGGAGGCATTACAACTGATATGACAGAAATTCAAAAGATCATCCAAGACTAATATAAAATACCTTTATGCAAACAAATTAGAAAATCTAGAGGAAATTAATACATTCTTGGAAACATACAACCCACCTTGAATCAAGAAGAAATAGAAACCTTGAACAGACAAATAATGAGTAATGAGATTGATACAGTAAATAGAAGTCTCCCAACAACAACAACAAAAAGTTCAGGACCTGGTGGACTCAGAGTTGAATTCTACCAGAATGTCAAAGAAAAATGGTGTCAATTTTACTGAAGCCATTCCACAAGATTGAAGAGGAGGGAATCCTCTCTAACTCATTCTATGAAGCCAGTATTATTCTGATACCCAAGTCAAGAAAAGACACAACAAAAAAAGAAAACTACAGACCAATATTACTTATGAACATAGATGTAAAAATCCTCAATAAATATTAGCAAACTGAATTCAACAGCACATAAAAAAAGAAATCCATCACAATAAGATGAGTTTTATCCCAGGAATGCGAGAGTGGTTCAACATACACAAATCAATAAACATGGTCCACTACATGAAAATAATTAAAAACAAAAATATGATCATGTCAATAGATGCAGAGAGTATTTGATAAATGCATTATCCTTTCAAGATAAAAGTCCTTAACAAAATAGACATAGAGGGAACATTTCTCAAAATAATAGAAATCATATATTATTAATACAAATATTCTTGTTTCTCTTCAGATTGTATAAATTCACAGCCAGTGACATTCTAAACAGAGAAAAGTTGAACATATCCCCCTTCAGAGGGGGGACAAGGCAAGGATGCCACTTTCATCACTATCTAACTATCTAACATAGTACTAGAAGTCCTAGCCAGACCAATCAGGCATGAAAAAGAAATACGGTATCCAAATTTGATCATATAGAAGTTGAATTTTTAGTTCTTTTAGAAATCACCACACTGTTTTCCTTAGAGGCGGAACTAGCTTACGTTGCCACCAACAGTGTAGGAGTGTTCCTTTTTCTTCACCGCCATGCCAGCACCTGCTGTTTTTTGACTTATTAATGATAGCCATCCTTACTGGAGTTAGTTGGTATCACATTGCTGCTTTGATTTGCATTTTTGTGATGATTAGTGAGGCTGAGCATTTTTTCATGTTGGTATTTTTTCAAGGAGTCTGTTGGTTGCTTGTATGTCATCCTTTGAGAAATGTCTGTTTATGTCCTTTGCATATTTTGTAATGGGGTTGTTTGTTTTTCCTTTCAGCTTGTTTTAGTTACTTGTAAATCCTGGATGTTGGGCTTCTATCAGATGAATCACTTGCTAAAACTTCAATTTCCAAATGATCCAGCAATTCCACTCCTGGAAATATACCCAGATGAACATAAATTGCTCTACCTAAAAGACTTCTGCATGCACGTTTGTCGCCACACTATTCACTATAGCAAAACCATGGAACCAATCCTGTTGTCCATTGAAAGTGGACTGGATAAAGAAAATGTGCTACATATACACAATGGAATATTATGAAGCCATAAAAAAGAACAAAATCACGGTCTTCACAGCAACTGGTTGTAGTTAGAAACTATCATACTAAGTGAACTATCACAGAAACAAAGAACTGAATAATGCATGTTCTCACTCATAAGTAAGCCCTGAACACTAGTCATATTAGCACAAGAGTGGGATCTGCAGTTGCTGGGTGCTGCTAGAAGAGAGAGGGAGAAGGGAAGGGGCCATGTGATAACACAACTGGTATCTGGTCCACTACCAGGGGAGTGAGGGCCAGCTAGAAGCCCAAACTTCACCTGCATGCTGTCTACTTAAGTCGCAAATCTTCACTTGTACCCTACAACTTTAAAATTCCAAATTGGAAAAGAAGAAATAAAATTATCTGTCAATAATCTTATCTTAAACCTAGAGAATCCTAAAGACTCCTCCAAAAGACTCCTGGACTTCATAAAGGAATTCAGTAAAGTTTCAAGATGCAAAATCAATACATACAAGCCTGTAGCACTGCTATACACCAACAGTGACCAAGCTGAGAATCAAATTAAGGACTCATTTCCATTTACAATTGCAGCCAAAAACCTAAAATATCTAGAAATATACATAACCAAGGAGATGAAAGATCTCTACAAGGAGAACTACAAAACACTACTGAAAGAAATTATAGAGAACACAAAGAAACATCCTATGTTCAAGGATTAGAAGAATCAACATTGTTAAAATGACCATATTACCCAATGTAAAAATGACCTGATTACCAATGCAATCTTTATTAAACTACCATAACCATTTCTCACAGAATTAGAAAAAAAAATCATAAAATTCATTTGGAACCAAAAAAGAGCCAGAATAGCCAAAGCAATTCTAAGCAAAAAGAACAAAGCTGAAGGCACTACATTATCTGATTTAAAATTATACTGCAAGTTTGTAGTAACCAAAACAGCACGGTACTGGTATAAGAGCAAACACGTGGACCAAAGGCAGAAAAGAGAATCCAGAAATAAACCCAAATACCTACCACCAACTGCTCATTGACAAAGCGGATACAAACATGTACTGGGGAAAGGGTACCCTATTCAACAAATAGTGCTGGGAAAATTGGATAGCTACATGCAGAAAAATAAAATTTGTTTCACATTTCTCCACATACAAACATTAAGATGGATTAAAGACTTAAATGTCAGACCAGAAGCCAGAGAAGAAAATCTAAAGAAAACTCATGGACATTGGTCTAGGCAAAGAATCTATGGCTAAAACCCCAACATCAAATGCAACAAAAACAAAAATAAATGAGAATTAAACAAAAATATTTTTGCGCAACCAAAGAAATAATCATCAGAGCAAATAGGAAAACTACAAAATGGGAGAAGATATTTAAAAGCTATGCATCTGACAAAGGACTAATATCCAGAATCTACAAAGAACTCAAAGAAATCAGCAAGAAAAAAGTAAATACCCATATTAAAAAGTAGGCAAATGGCATGAACAGACATCTCTAAAAAGAAGATATACAAATGGCCAACAAACACAGTTAAAAATGCACAGCATCAGTTATCATCAAGGAAATGCAAATTAAAACCATAACGAGACACCACCCTACTCCAGTCAGAATGGCTATTATTAAAAAATCAAAAAAACAATAGATGCTGGCATGGATGCAGAGAGAAGGAAACACACATACACTGTTGGTGGGAGTGTAACTTAATATAACCTCTGTGGAAATTGGTATGGAGAGTTCTCAAGGAACTAAAAGTAGATCTGTTATACGATCCAGTAATTCCACTACTAGGTATCTACTTTAAGGAACAGAGGTTGTTACATAAAAAAAGACGCCTGTATCTGCATGTTTATCACAGCACAGTTTACAGTTGAAAAGGTGTAGAATCAACCTAAATACCCATCAATTGACCAATGGATAATGAAAATGTGGTACGTACATTGGGAGGACCTCCCCCAAAAACCCAGAATTTATGTATAGAATATTGTGTATTTATTCTTACATGTTTAAGTCTCAGTCACCTTCAAAGTACTCTCCATTTTTGCAATACACTTACGCTTTTTTCACTGCTCAGTTTTTGAATTGTCAATTTTGATGCCTTTTAGTGCTTCTGCCATTTTTTATTTCACTTCTTTCACATCAGCAAGATGTTTCCCTTTGAAGATACTTTTCATCCAGGGAAACAGCAAAAAAGTCGCTCATGGTGAGATTGAGTGAAGAGGGAGGGTAGGGCATGGGGACTATGCTGTTTTTGGTCAAAAACTGTTGAAAACTCAGCATGGTGTGAGCAGGTGCATTGTCATGGTGGAAGAACCAGTCACCTGTTTGCCACAACTTGGGGCATTTTTTCCACAAATCTTGATTCAACCTTCTCAAAATTTTCACATAAAACCTTTGGCTGACCATTCTATCCAGAGGAAAAAATTTCAAGTGTTCTACAAGGGGCCCATCCTCCAAAAAATAACTCTGTCTATAGTCCCCCCATATACATTAAGGAATACTAGTCAACCATCAAAAAGAATGAAATAATGTCTTTTGCAGAAAATTGGATGGAACTGGAGAACATCACCCTCAGTGAACTAACTGAGGAAGAGAAAAACAAACACTGCATATTCTCACTTATAAATGAGAGTTAAACTAAGAATCTGGAAAGGCATAGAGAATGATATAATAGACACTGCAGACTCAGAAGGAGGAGATGAAAAGGGGTGGAGGGATGAAAATTCACCTATCGGGTAAAATGTGCACAGGTCAGGGTGGTGGGAATATTTTAAAGTGCAGACTTCACCACTATACAACGCAACCATGTAATCAAAACCTATTTGTATCCCCCTAAAGCCATTGAAATAAAGAAAAATATATAATGATGAGAGTAAAAAATATACTAAATAATGAAGTGGATGCCTTTGAGAAGTCACTAAATATTTCAAAGTATGAAATTTTTACTGAGGAAAAACATAAAAAAAAATGCCTAACTAATTGGTAGGACACACACACACACACACACACACACACACACCACGCAATCTGGTGACAAATATTCTATACTTGGCTAAACTAGTCACTTTCTGAACCTTCCTCTAGGCCCATCTGTGTGCCCCTTGCATTTAGCAAAAGGCTACTATGGCAGTTTAACAAGAATCCCTCACCCTGGATACTTCATCACCTTTGACATCTGATCAAAATGTTTCACCCTTGGTATCTGATCACCCTGACCTGCCCTCAGCAGAAATCCTGTTATATGGTTGGTTCATCCAGAATTCCCCCTACACTTGATATCTTCTCTTAGTAATTCTCCATCCTCAGAGTCTTCCTTCTCCTTGGTTGTAAAGTTCCACATGTCCTTGCTGTATTGAAGTCCAGTTTTATAGTGGGATATCTCTTTCCCTATTGTCATAGTCCTAAATAAAATTTGCCTTCACCACTTTACTTCTGCCTGGCTCTGGTTTTCTTTGACAGTTTTTGGCGCTGAGACTCAGACTTGGATCAGAACGACCAATGGATTCTCTGATGTGACAACCAGACCTCTCGGCACATACCAAAATCTTTGTCTCCAGACTACTTGTTCATTCAGGTACTTGATGGTATATCCAACTCCAAAATCCAGGGCTCCAGATAAATGTCTATTGAAGCATGATGAGCACAAATTTTGATTCTTACAGTTTCCAGTATACTCTCTGAGACTGGATTAGAGTCCCAGGCTTCTTTTGAAAAGTATCTCCTGGGCTAAAACGTCTTCTTCCGGGCTCTTGTTCTGAGTGTAAATTTTTATTCCCTGACTTCCTGAGCTGGAAATCCTTCTTCCTGGCACTCTGTGAGGCCTCTCTATCCTCTTTTTAAAAACTCTCTTTATTGTATTGTTCTTCTTCCATGAGAACTACTTGGTCAACTGAAAACTCTTTGTCTAAAACTCCTGTTGACTATATGCTTAGCCATTGTGATCTAGTATGGTTTGCTTTCTTTCTTGCTTGCAAAACCTTACTAAAGACTCTCTTGAGTCACAGTGGCCTCTCTGGTGCTCCTAAGATATCATCAAATTAGTCTTCCTGAGGGAAGTTCTAGAGCAAAAAGAAACAAAAATTCCAGATGCACAATGATTCACTTATTTCACTTGGTCCAAAGAAGCCAAAAATTGACTAAGTAACTCAAATCTGAATAAAATGAATGAGACTCTTAGTGTTCTCAGAAAAAATATTTTTAAGATGATAAACTTTGTAGAGCCCCTCACAGTTCCTCCCAGAATTTTCTTCCAGATCTTCTTTATATCCATTTCTCCCAGAATGTCCTCCACCAGCTAAATCCCTGGCCCCCTAAATTCCTGTAATCATAAGGTTCACTGTGCCTCAATCTCATGCAGATAAAGACCACAGTGAGGCTGATAACCATTCTCAAGCAAGGGTAACAGAATAAATCACATTTAAACCTTGGTATTGATACAAATTATATGCCATCACTAAGGGCTTTCCTGATCCCAGAAGAAAAGGGAAACAAATTGTTGAACAATTTAGAGCATTTCTCAGGGCAAAACCTTCAAGATTCTCCGATCCATAGCAAGTTATTCATCGATTGGTTGGGCCTGGGGATGCCTCCATTTGGTTTGCAAAATCCAAACTGTCTCTGAGGACCTTCAAAGGTCTCAGATTGTCCTTATTTATTTATTTTTTTTCAGAGACTGAGAGAAATAAGAGAAAATTACTAGGAGCCATCTTTCAGGTCTATCCAATCAAAATTGACTGGTCACATATCCAAAATTGTAATCAACTAAATAATGAAACTATAGTTAACTATCATCATCAATTATAGGCAACATAGAAAGAGCACTTAAAGCTGGAACCAGCTCATATGCCTGGACTGTTATGCCTCAAGGATGAACTAGGCCTTCTTACTTCTCTTAAACCCTGAACATCAGTTTGAGGGACAACATTTCCAGGAGGCTTCACTCTAATTCTATTTGTAAATGGCCTCCTAACTTGATAGTTATGACAACTTCCTTTTGGAAATTGAATATTCTCTTTAGGCATTAGCAAATAAATGCCATATAGTGGCTAGAGACAAAATTTAATTATACTCACTTTGTGTTCAATATCTGGGTAATGACATTTCAGCTTCAGGAAAAGCTGTCTTCATAGACTGAGCTTCTACTATCCAACATTTTTATTTTTCTGAAACAAAATAACAACTGAGAGGTTTTGGGAGGGAGGTCTTGTAGAATGGATAACTAAATTTTTCTATGATTGCCTCAACCCCTATGACTAGTGGCTCATGTCATTACTAGGGATTCGTCCAGGTACCAGTAGTCCAGGCCTTTTTTTTTTTTCTTTCTTTCTGAGTTGAAGTCTCACTCTGTTGCCCAGGCTGGAGTGCAGTGGCAAGCTCACGGCCACAGCAACTTCAACCTGCTGGGCTCAGGTGACCTTTCCACCTCAGCTTTCCAAGTAGCCAGAACTACAGGTGCATGTTACCACGTCCAACTAATTTATTATTATTATTTTTATTGTAGAGATGAGGTCTCGCCAAGTTGCCGGGGCTCAGGCAATCCTCTTGCCTCAATCCCCTGGGCTCAGGCAATCCTCTTGCCTCTGCCTCACAAAATGTTGAGACTACAAGCATTAACCACTTCACCTGGCCTGGGACCTTGTTACCAAAGATTCTTCTAGAACATCTTAAGGACTCTCTACTTTCACCTTTTGAATGTTCCAATTACTCCCTTCCTTTTTTCTTATTTTTGCAAAATGGGAAGGCCATACTCTTTGAGTGTTACTACAAAAGCATACTGGACATCAGAGACATCTAGGGTATTATAGTCTAGCCTTAGACCCAGTGGCTAAGTCATATCCTTGTTGCCTGCAAACCATGGTCACAAACACCAAACTTATCCAAGCTACCACTGATTTGGTATTAGGTCATCTGGTTGACATATATATTCCTTATGCTGTGGAGATTCTACAATTAATATTAAAAAAACAGCAATGTTTTACATCTTGACTTACCTCTTGTAAAATATTACCATTTGCTGCCTCCCACATCACCATACATTACTGTCAAAACCTTAACCCTGTCACTTTGCTTCCTTTACCCACTGATGAGACCTATCACAAACATGTCACTAATACTATATCATTACCTTGTCTTAGGCTAGATTTATCAGAAAGCTCCATTCTCCAAGCTGTGCCAATGGCTACTACCTCGGAAGGTAAGATGGGATCTTCCAGGCTCTATATGCTATCACTGATCAACATAAACCTCTTGAATATCAAGCTTTGCCAAATTTTAAATCAGTCCATGTGACTGTTAACTGTTCTTATTTGGGCTGGCCTAAGAACAGAGGGAATGAAGGCTAACATTATAGTGATAACCTCTATGCCTCTGGGTGATAAATGATGTTGACATGTTATACAAACAGAAAATTTATGACAGCAGTTGACACTCCAGTCAAAAATGGACCATGCATAGCAGAACTTCTAGAGGTAATACTATTGCCCAAGTAGATTGCTATACTTAAAACAAAGGAACATAGCATAAAAAATTTTCAAGGCCTAGATAGATGAATTGGGTGATAAATATGCTAAATTAGCATCCTTTTCTCCAATCACCTAAGAAGTTCAGGTTGTTTCTAAACCTCGGTATTATGCCCCTGAGTCACACTTTAAGGCCCTAGACTTTCGGGAGGATTATTCATCCTCCCTTGAGATAGATACTTCATTAGGATGACACCTAAAATAAACAATAAAAGAGATTGGCATGGCTAAAATAACAGCTCCAGCCGGGCTCGGTGGCTCAGCCTGTAATCCCGCGCCTTTGGGAGGCTGAGGTGAGTGGATTGCCTAAGCCTGTGGGTTCGAGACCCATCTGGGCAGGCGAGACCTCATCTCTACAATACATAAAAAAATCAGC
>NW_007253016.1:399810-422336 GCF_000164805.1 Carlito syrichta
GGATCGCCGGAGCCCAGCAGGTCGAGGCTGCGGTGGCCGGGAGCGGCCACTGCACTCCAGTCTGGGCAACAGAGTGAGACTCCAACTCAAAAATAAACTAAAATAAACTAAAAAAAATAACAGCTCCAGACTCAGGAAAAAATGGATGGAAAAGCCTGATTTTTAATTCATTTGGGTGAGTTTTGGAAACATCAAGATGGCTACATGGTAGCTTCAAAGTCTCTCAAGTCATTGAGTGTGGTTTACATAATATGAAAAGGACAAAATGAGTGATATAGCAGATAAACATAACCCTGGAAATACTGCAATGTGGGGCAAGGAAGGGAAGTGGCTTCCCCTGGAACTTTTCTTCACTTGCAAATAGATTTTATCAAATTACCAAAGTGCAAGGCTACTATTATAGTTTAGTTATGTGTCCCCTCCAGATTGTATGTTGAAATTTGCTTTCCGATGTTGGAGGTGAAGCCTAATGAGGGTTGTTTGATCATGGGAACAGATTCCCAATGAACAACTTGGTGCCATCCTCACAGTAATGCACGAGTTCTCACTATAATAGTTCCTGTGAGAACTGATTGTTAAAAAAACTTGGTACCTTCCTCCTCTTTCTCTTGGTCCTTTTCTTGCTATGTGACATGCTGGCCCTCTGTCACCTTCTTACATGAGTGAAAGCTTCCTGAATCCCTCACCTGAAGCAGATCCTGGTGCCATGCTTCTTGTACAACTTGCAGATTCATGAGCCAAATAAACCTCTTTCCTTTTTTATTTGTACAAATGTAAGGAGTACAAGTGTAGGTGTGTTACATGGCTATATTGTGTAGTGGTGAAGTATTGATTTTTAGTGTATTCATTGCTCAAATAATGTACATTGTACTCATTAGTAATTTCTTATCATACACTCATCTCCCATGAACCCCTTCCTACCAAGTATCCAATATTATCAGTCCAGAGTCTATGTTCAGATGTACACATTATTTAGCTCCCACTTGTGAGAACAGGTGGTATGTGTCTTTCTGCTCTTGAGTTGTTTCAATTAAGATAATGGCCTCCACTCCATCTATGTTGCTGCAGAAAACAGGATTTCATTCTTTTTAAGGTTGAATAATATTCCATTGTGTATATATATCACACTTTCTTTATCTAATCATCCTTTGAAAGACCAAATATTAAGGTCGAGTCTATATCTTTGCAATTGTGAATAGTGCTGCAATAAATATATGAATGCCAGTATCTTTTTGATATAATTATGTATTTAACTTTGCGTAGACACCCAGTAGTGAGGTGCTGGAATGAATGATGGTTTTATTTTTATTTATTTGAGAAATCTACATACTGTTTTCCATAGAGGTTGTACTAATTTGCAGTTCCACCAATATTGTATAAGCATTCCCTTTTCTTGCATTATCATCAACATCTGTTATCTTTTATCTTTCTAATAATAGCTGTTTTTACCGGTGTAAAATGTTATCTCATTGTGGTTTTAATTTGTATTTCTCTGATTACTAGTGATGTTGAGCATTTTTCATATGCCTGTTGTCCATTCATATGGCTTCTTTTGAAAAAAATCTATTTATGTCCCTTGCCTACTTTTTAATGTAGTTATTTTTATTTTATTTTGTTGCACTTTTTTGAATTCCTAGTAAATTCTGAATATTAGTCCCCTGTTGGATGCATGTTTGCAAATATTTTCTCCCAGATGGTCTGTTCAGTCTGTTGATTATTTATTTTGCCGTTCAGAAGCTTTTTAGTTTAATTAAGTTCCATTTGTATGTTTTTGTTTTGTTGCTTGTGCTTCTGAGGTCTTAGTCATGAATTCTTTGCCTAGACCAATTCCAGAAGAGTTTTCCTTAGGTTTTATGCTAGCATTTTTATAGGTTCAGATCTTATGTTAATGCCTGGTAAGAGATAATTTTTATTTTTCGGCATATAACAATTTAATTGGCCCAGCACCATTTACTGAAAAGAGTGTGTTTGTTCTTGCCAACTTTGTCAAAGATCAGCTGCCTGTAGATATGTGGCTTTATTTCTGGATTCTTTATTCTGTTCCACTGATTTATGTGTTTATTTTATATCAGTACCATGCTGTCATATCATAATATTGTAGCATAACTTGAATTAAGATAACATGATACTTTGGCTGTTTGGTCACATTTTTGGTTCCATATGAATTTAGTTTTTTTTCCTAATTGAGTAAAAATTGACAATGGCAATTTGATAAAAATTGTATTAACTCTTAGATTTCTTTGGGACATATCGTTATTTAAAAAGTATTAACTTTTCTGGTTCATATGTTTGTGCCATCTACAATTTCTTTCATCAGTGTTTTTTTGTTGTTGTTGTTTTTTAACCAAGGAAGACCCGGGGCGGGGGGAGCATAAACTCAGTCTCCCCTACCACAAATTATGCAGTCCATTTTCCCACATTTGAGGAAACGTCAGGGGTCAGCACATCTGCAGTGCAATGGATAAGACTTGCCCTGGGAAAAACACCTTTGTGATCATAGAATCTCCCCTGCTAGGTAAGTATCAGAGTTTTTTAGATTTCCCTTTCTCCTCCCCTCCCCTCCCCTCCCCTTCCTTCTCCTCCTTCTCTTCTCCCTCCCTCTCTCTTTCCCCTCCCCTCTCTCTCCCTCCCCTCCTTTTCTTTACTTCTTACCTTTTTATTGGCCTGCTGCTTCCCGAAGGATACCCTGCTCCCGCCACCTCAACGCCTTATAACTTTGGTGTCATTGGTCACAGTCACCAATGTGTCATCTACTAGCCTGTGGGTGGAGATCTTTTGGATGGTCTGAATGGAGCTGCTGCTATCCAGGGCGTCACCGAGACTGAAGTCCTCTCCGTCCTCCAGCAGGCGGCAGGAGGTGGCAATCTCAGCCTTCAGCTTGACCTTGACATTCCGCAGAGCCTCATACTCTTGGGCCTGGCTCGGGCCCTCTGTCCCCGTCTGTGACAGCTCAGACCCCCGGTGCGGCAAAACACCGTTGAGCTGCTCCATCTGCGTGGCGTAGCAGGCCTCCTCCTTCCTCAGGCTGTTCTCCAAGCTGGTTTCTCATGGATTCTAGGTGTCTTTCCAAGAACCATGCTGCCCTTCTCAGCTCTGTGAGCATCATCTCGTCAGCTCCGATCTCGGCGGACTGCATGGTGACCACCGTGGTGCTCTCCTCCATCTGCTGGGACCAGTACTTGTCCAGCTCCTCTCGGTTCTTCTGAGCCAGTTTGTCATACTGGGCTTGGATGTCTGCCAAGGTCTTGATGAGTTCCTGAGATTTGGGGGCGTCGACCTCCACGGGCAACCCGGAGTTGGCAATCGGGCATGTAGGCCTTTTACTTCCACCTCGTGGTTCTTCTTCATGAAGAGGATCTCCCCCTTGAGAGTCTCCATCTCTGTCTCCAGCTGCAGCCCGGTGACACTGATGTTATAAATGACCTCGCGGAGCCCATTGATGGCGCTCTCTATGGACTGGCTGGCCAGCTCTGTCTCATACTTGACTCAAGTCATCAACAGCAAGACAGGCGTTGTCAATCTGCAGAGCGATGTTGGCGTTGTCCACAGAAATTGCGAAGATCTGAGCCCTGAGGTCCTCGATGGTCTTGAAGTAATGTCCCCAGTCTCTGACCCGGGGTCACTTCTTCTCCAGGTGTTCCCGGAGTTTGCTCTCCAGCCTCCGATTCTCGGTCTCCAGGCTCCTCACCCTCTCCAGGTAAGAGGCCAGGAGGTTGTTCAGCTCTTGTGTGGTCTCCTCGCTCTGGATGCCCCCCAGACTTCTGACCATTCCTGCGGCCAGGCCCCCGGACCCTCAGCCGCCCAGGAATCTGGTGGGGTGGGATACAGAGATCCGGGGGGGCCGAGCTTAGACTCTGGCTGCACTGCTGGTGGGCGGGAGGCTGGGTGACTGAATGGAGCTCAGAGATCCGTTGTTGGTGGAGAAGGTGGTGGAGCGAGTGTGAAGCTCATGGTGCCGGCGGAGTAGGACCACATGGAAGGACTCATGTTTCTCTCTCTCTCTCTCTCTCTCTCTCTCTCTCAGAGATGTTTTACCTCCTTGGTTAAAAATATCTCTAGATTTTTTAATCTTTTTTTTTGCAGGTATTATAAAGGGGATTGCCTTCATCAGTTTGAATATTGTTGGTGTATAGTAATGCTACTGATTTTTGTATAACTTTGTGTCTTGAAATTTTACTAAATTCATTTATCAAATCTAAGTTTTTTGTGGTGAAGTTGTTAGAGTTTTCCGGATGTAACCTTATAAACAAACATTTTTTATTTTCTCTTTTTAAATTTGGATACTTTTTGTTTTTCTCCTGAATATTGCTCTCAGTAGTATGTTGAATAGGAGTAGTGAAAGAGTACAAAGTTGTTGGCTTGTACTTCTTAGAGAAAATGCTTTCAATTTGTCCCCCATTCAGTATGATATTTGGCTGACACAGTGACTTTTATTATTTTAAGGTATGTTTCCTTTATGCTTTGTTCGTTGAAGGTTTTTATCATGAAGGGATATTGAGTTTTATTAAATGTTTTCCTGTATCTATTGATGATCTTATGACTTTTGTCCTTAGTTTTGTTTATAAGATGAATCACATTTATCCATTTGTATCTGTTAAGTGATCCTTGTATCACTGGTACAAAGTCCACTAGATCATGGTGTATTATCTTTTTAATGTGTTGGTGGATTTGATATGCTAGTATTTTGTTGATGATTTTTGTATCTATGTATATCTTCTTTTGAATGCATGCTTATGTTCTTTGCCCACTTTTAAAAATGAGGTTACTCCTGTTTTATTTTATTTTTTTTTGTTGAGTTGTTTGAGTCGTGTGTGTGTGTGTGTGTGTGTGTGTGTGTGTGTGTGTGTGTGTGTGCTGTTGTTGCATTCTTGCCTAGTTTTAGTATCAGGGTAATACTGGTTTTGTAGGATGAATTAGGAGGAGGAATGAATAGTAAGTTGTAGAATGAATGGAGGAGGAGTTCCTTCCTCCTCGATTTTTTGGAACATTTTCAGAAGGAATGGTACCAGTTCTTTGTGCATTTGGCAGAATTGGCTGCAATTCTCTCCAAGCCTGTAATGCTGCTGCTGAGAGGTCTGCTGTTAGTCTGATGGAGTTCCTTTACAGGTGACTATACACTTTTCTCATGCTGTTTTAGTTTTCTCTCTGTCTTTGTCTTGGCAGTTTGACTTGAATGTGCTGTGGAGAAGTCTTTTCTCATTGTATCTGTTTGGGAAGCTCTGAGTCTCCTGTATCTGCATATCTAAATCTTTTGCTAGACTTGGAAAGCTTTTGTCTATTTTTTCATTTAACAGGGTTTCTAATCTTTTTGTTGTTTCTTTACCTTCTGGGACTCCAAAACTTCAAATATTTGGTCCTTTTATGTTGTCTCATATGTCATGGAGAATTTTCTTATTCTCATTTCATTTTTCTTTATTTTTTTTGACCAGGTTATGTTTAAAATTTTCACAATTGAGATTCTCTTTTTTGCTTGATCTAGTCTATTGTTGATACTTTCAAATGTGTTTTGCATTTCATTCAATGAGTTCTTCAATTCCAGAATTTTTGTCTATTTCTTTCTTATGATATCTATCTCTTGATAAATTTCTTATTTGGATCTTGAATTGTTTTTCTGATTTGTATCATTTTTCAGTATTCTCTTATATTTCATTGAGCTTCTATATAATCAATACTTTGAATTATTTTTCTAGGATTTTTTTTTTCTTTTTGAGTCAGAGTCTCACTCTGATGCCTAGGCTAGAGTGCAGTGGCACGCTCATGGTCACCACAGCCTTGACCTACTGGGCTCAGGTGATCCTTCTGCCTCCACCTTCCAAGTAGCTAGAACCACAGCATGCACCACCACACCTGGCTAATTTAAAACAAAATTTATTGTAAAGATGAGGTTTCACCACATTTCCCAGGCTGGTCTTTGACCCCTAGACTCAGGCAATTCTCTTGCCTCCTCCTACAAAAGTGCTGGGATTACAGGAGTGACCCACCACATCTAGCCTAGGATTTCTTAAATTTGATTTTGTTTGTTGAAGAATTATTATATTCCTTTAGAGGTGTCACATTTCCTCATATTTTAATGTTTTCTGTGTCCTTATGTTGATATGTGTGCACCTGGTATAATATTCACTTATTACAGTTTTAAAAAATTTATTTATGTAGGAAAGGACTCTTTCCTAAAGTTCTATCTAAGGTTTTGATGGGTAGTATACTTTGGCATTGATTCTGGGTGTTTGCAGTAGTGTAGTCTTTGTATAATTTCTTTGACTATAGTGTCAATTATGTCTGTTATTTCCTCTGTGGTTTAGGGTATAGTTATTAGTGGAGACTTTAATACAGTTTTGCAATTAAGTCCCACTTATTTTTGTTTTCATTGCATTTGTTTTGGGGGTTTTAGCCACAAATTCTTTGCCCAGGCTGATGTCCAGAAGAGTTTTTTCTAGGTTTTCTTCTAGAATTTTTATGATTTCAGGTCTGACACTTAAATCTTCAATTCATTTTGAGTTAATTTTTTCATTTGGGGAGAGATAGGGCTCAAGTTTCTTTTTTTTGCATGTAGCTATGCAATTTTCCAAGCACCAGCTGTTGAATAGGGCGTCCTTTCCCTGGTGTATTTTCTTTTTTTGTCTACTTTGTCAAAGATCAGTTGGTTGTGGGTATTTGGGTTTATTTCTGGATTCTTTATTATGTTCCATTGGTCCATGTGTCTACACTAGTAACAGGACCATGCTGTTTTGGTTGTGTGGGTTTTTTTTTTTTTTTGAGTTGGAGTCTTACTCTGTCACCCAGACTGGAGTGCGGTGGCTGCTCCCGGCCACTGCAACCTCGACCTGCTGGGTTCTGGCAATCCTTCCACCTCAACCTTCCGAGTAGCTGGAACTACAAGCACGTGCTACCACACCCGGCTCATTTTGATTTTTTTGTAGAGGTGAGGTCTCGCCAAGTTGCCCAGGTGGGTCTCGAACCCGCAGGCTCAGGCAATCCACTCACTCACTTCAGCCTCCCAAAGGTGCGGGATTACAAGTTGAGCCACCGAGCCCAGCTTAGGTTTTTATTCCTTGGATGCAAGTGTGGTTCAACATACACAAGTCAATAAACAACCCACTACATAAAAATAATAAAAAACATATAATCATTTCAACAGATGTAGAGAAAGCATTTGATAAAATCCAGCATCCCTTCATGATAAAACCCTCAACAAAATAGGCATAGAGAAAACATTCCTCAAAATAATAAAAACTATGTATGTCAAATCAGCCATTGCTTTGCTAAACTCTGGTCTGACCATTTGGCTCTTTGAGCTATGACTGCCATTTTTTGTTAAGCTTTGGCCCTTTGCCTACCTTGGGAAGGTGAATATTCCCTCCTTTTAATTTGCTTTCTAAATAAACTATGTTCCAATCTAAAAATTTAAAAAGCTATATATGACAAACCTCTGTCATCCTGAACAGAGAAAAGTTGAACACATTCCTCCTCAAAACTAGAACAAGGTAAGCATGCCCACTGTCACCACTCCTATTCAGCATAGTACTGGAAGTCCTAGCCAGAGCAATTAGGCAAGAAAAATAAATACAAGGTATCCAAATTGGAAAAGAAGAACTCAAACTATCCATGGGATATGATTCTATACCTAGAGAATCCTAAAGAATCCTTTAAAAGACTCTTGGACTTGATAAATGAATCTAGTAAAGTTTCAGGATAAAAAAAAAAAAATCCACATGACAAGTTCCAGAATTTACAAAGAACTCTTACAATAAAAAGACAAAAACTTAAAATGAGCAGAGGTTAAATAGCCATTATTCCAAAGAAGATATACATATGATCAACAAACACATGAAAAGATGCTCAACATCATCAGTCACTAGAGATATACAAATAAAAATCACAATGAGGCAGAGTAGAGTGGCTCACACTTGTAATACCAGCACTCTGGGAGGTCCAGGTGAGAGTATAGCTTGAGCCCAGGAGTTTAAGACCAGCCTCTGAAACATATCAAGACTCATATCTACAACAACAACAACAAAAATCACAATGCGATACTACTTCACTAAGATGGCTATAATCAAAAAAGGAAAAAAAAGGAAGAAGAAAGAAGAAAAAGGAAAACAACTAGGGTTGACAAACATGTGGGCAAATTGAAACCCTCATATATTGCTGCTGGGATTACAAAATGAAGCTACCTTAAAAAATCAGTTTGGCAATCCCTTAGATGTTAAAGAGTTCCCACATGACCCCGCCATTCTACCCCTAGGTATATATCAGATATGAAAGCATATGTTCACACAAAAACTTTATACACAATGTTAATAGCATCATTATTTATAATAGTCAAAGACTGAAACCAACACAAATGTCCAGCAGCTGATGAACGAATAAATAAAATATAGCATATCTCCCAAAACAAAAAAAATCACACATAAATCAATAGCACTACTATATACCAGTAACAACCAAGCTGAGAATCAAATCAAGAACTCAATTCCATTTACAATAATAGCCAAAAAATTAAACTACTTTAGAAATATATTGAACCAAAGAGGTGAAAGATCTCTGCAAGGAGAGCTACAAAACTCTGGTGAAAGAAATTGCAGAGGACACAAACAAATGGAGAAGAATCCCATTGCTCATGGATTGGAAGAATCAACATTATTAAAGTGACCATGCTACACAAAGTAATCTACAGATTCAATGAAATCCCTATCAAACTACCAATGTCATTTTTCACAGAATTACAAAAAACAACCCTAAAATTCATATGGAACCAATAAAGAGCCAAAGCAGTCCTAAGCAAAAGAATAAAGCTGACTTCAAATAATACTAAAAGGTTCCATATAAATTATATAAATTATAGCTTGTACTGTTTTGTTATTTAGAATGTCATTGGTATTTCCATAGGGATTACATTGAATCTGTAGATTTGTGTAGTATAGTTATGCTAACAGTATTAATTCTTCTGACCCATAAACATGGAATGTCTTTCCATTTGTTCATCTCATCTTCAACTTCTTTCCTCCATGTTTTCTATTATTATAATTGTACTCCTCTGTATTTTATTGTAAATGGCATTGCTTTCCTGCTTTCTTTTTCATCTAGTTAATTATTGATGTATAGAAATGCTACATGAAATGCGAATGATTTTTGTATGTTAATTCTGTGTCCTGCAATTTTAGTGAAATTTGTGTATGAGTTCTAAAAGTTTTGCTGTGAAATCTTTAGATTTTTCTATATATAAGATGGCATCATTTGCAGAGAGACAATTTGACTACCACTTTTCCAATTTAGATGCCTTTTATTTCTGTCTCTTGCCTTGTTCTGGTTTGGACTTTCAGTACTATGTTAAATAACTGTGGGAAAAATGGGCATCTTTATCTTGTTTCTGTTCTTAAGGAAACTCTTTCAGCTTTACCCCATTCAGTATGATGTTGGTTTATCATTTATATCCTTTGTTATGCTAAAGTATATTCTTTTTATGTCTAAATGTAAAGAGTTTTTATCATACAGATGTACAATTTTATCAAATATTTTTTCTGCACCTCTTGAGATGATCATATGGTTTTTGTCCTTTACTTTGGTGATATGCTTTATCATATTTATTGATTTGCCTATGTTAAAACCATCCTTGTATTTCTGGGCTAAATCTTACTTGATCATGGTGCATTATCTTTTACATATGCTATTGAATTTGGTTTGGTGGCATTTTGTTGAAGATTGTAGCACCAATGTTTATCTGGGATATTGGTCTGTAGTTTATTTTTTGTTGGTGTTATGTTCTTCTCTGAATTTGGTATCAGGGTAATGCTGGATTCACATAATAAGGTAGAAAGAATTCCCCGTTCTTCAATTTTTTTGGAATAGTTTGAGAATTCGTGTTAGTTCTTTTTTTATATGTGTTTGGTAGAATTCAGAAGTAAAGCCATCTGTTCCTGGGCTTTTCTATTGGGAGATTCTTTTTACTGATTCAGTCTCCTTACTCATTATTACTCTGTTCAAGTTTTTTAAATTTATTCCTCATTCAATCTTGGTAACGTATATGTGTCTAGGAATTTATCTGTTTTTCAGTTTGTTAGCATATAGTTGTTTGTGATATTCTTCAGTGATCCTTTCTAGTTCTGTGGGTATCAGTTGCAATATCTCCTTTTTCACTTCTTATTTTATTTTTTTTTGGATATTCACTCTTGGTTTATCAATTTTCTTTGTTTAAAACAAATCAACTTTTCATTTTGTTACCCCTCTTTAATTTTATATCTCTATTTTGTGTAGTTTGTGCTCTGACTTTTATTGTTTCTTTTTCTACCAATTTTGGGTTTAGTTTGTTCTTGTTTTTCTAGATCCTTAATGTGTATTGTTAAGTTGTTTATTTGAAATCTCTCATTTTGTTTAATGTAGTCATTTTACTGACATAAACTTTCCACGTAACACTGTTTTGAATATCTTCTATTGGTTGTATTTTTATTTGTTTCCAGAATTTTTTTACTTCTTTCTTAATTTCTTTATTGACGTAGCTGTCATTCAGGAGCATACTGTTCCATTTCTTTGTAATTGTACAGTTTCCAAAGTTCCTCTGGTTATTGATTTCTAGTCTTACTCCATTGTGGCCTGAGATGATAGTTAATATAATTTTAATTTAAAAAAATGTGTTGAGAGTTGTTTCATAGTCTATTATATGATCTATCCTGGAGAATGCTCCATGTGCAGAGAAGAAGAATGTGTATTCTGTAGCTGTTGGAATGTATGTCCCATAAATGTCTGTTAGATCCAATTGGCCTAATGTGAAGTTTAAATTCTGTGTTTCTTTGTACATTTTCTAACTAGATTATCTGTATAATGTTATCTGTATAATAGTTCCCAACTATTATTTTATTGAAGTCTGTCTCTCTCCTTAGCTCTGATATATGCTTTATAAATCTGCATGCTTTCCTAACCTTGGGTGTGTATGTATGTAAATCTATTATATACTCTTGATGAATTGATTTATTTATTGTTATGTAATGACTTTGAATCTTTTATGGTTTTTGACTTGGTTTCCATTTTTTCCAAAAGTATAGCTTCTTTTGTATAATTTTTGTTTCTGTGTTTGTGGAATATTTTCCTCATCCCTTCACTTTTAGTCTACATATAGCTTTATAGGTAAAGTGAATTTCTTGTAGGCAATTTATAATTAGGTCCTTTTTTTATTCATTTGCCAAGTCTATATTTTCTAACTGTAGAATGTAAATTGTTCACATTCAAGGTTTATAATAATAGGTGTGGTCTTACTTCTCTCATTTTGTTGACTGTTTTACACATTTCTTATTCCTTCTTTCATCTTTTATTGTTTCCCTCTATGAAATAGTGTTTTGTTTTGTTTGTAGTGATAACATTGACTTCTTTCTCTTTCTCATTTTTATGCCTGCTCTGACAGTGCATTTTATACTTTTTTCTGCTTTCATCATAGCAGATATTATCTTTTTGCTTCCAGATGTGGAAACCCCTTGACCATTTCTTGTAGGATCAGTTTAGTGGTTACAAATTCCCTTAGTATTTACTTGTCTTCGAAAGTCTGTTTTTCCTTCATTTGTGAATGATAGCTTTTTTAGGTATAGTATTCTTGATAGCAGATGTTTTCTTTCAGTGCTTTGGATAAATCATTCCATTTGCTTTTGGTCTGTAAAATTTCTTCTGAGAAATCTGCTGTTAGTTTGACAAGAATTCCCTTATATGTGATTCAACATTTTTCTCTTTCTATTTCAAGAATTATCTTTTCATCATTTGGCAATGTAACTTTAATGTGCCTTGAAGAATACCCTTTTAAGATGCATCTATCTTGTGGTTTTGAGTTTTTATTTAATCTGGATTTTTATATCTCTTGGAAGATATGGAATATTTTCAGTTAATATTTTGTAAAAAAGATGTTTTATAATTTGTCTATCTCTTCTGAAGTTTCCAAAATTTGAATAGCTAGTTGCTTCATCATTCCCCATATGTCATACAGACTTTCTTCATTCTTTGTTATTCCTTATTCTTTATTTTATTTGTGTCTAATTAGTTTGTTTCAAAAGACTTGTCTTCAAGTTCAGAAATTCCTCTGCATAATCTAGTCTATCATTGAAGTTCTTGATTGTATTTTTTATTTAATTCAATTAATTTTTTAGTTTCAAGATTTTTGTTTAGTTCTTTTAAAAGTATATGTATCTTTTAATTAAATATATCTTTCAGATTATGAATTTTTTTCTGATTCCATTGTATTTTTTATCTGGCTTCTCATTTCTCACTGACTTTAGTTAATATTATTTTGAATTTTTTTAAGGCTTTTCATAGATTTCCTTTTCTTTATAGGTTGTTACTAAAGAATTGCTGTTTCCCTGTGGACTTACAATGTTTCTTTGCCTTTTAAAACTATTTCTTGCATTTTTATATGGATATGTGTGCATCTGGTATAGCCATTGCTTCTTTCAATTTAAGGATTGGCATTTGTAGGGAAAGATATTTTTCTACAGATAGAAGTGTAATGTTGATTGAGTAGGATGCTTTGGCTTTGATTCTGAGTTGAGGCAGTAATGTCATTTCCATATGATTTCTTTGGTCTCATTCATCATCAATATTTGTGAGTTCCTCAGTGCTTAGGCTATGGTTTAGTGGAGGCTGTGGCAAGACATTAATGGGTTTGGGGCCATCATTTGGGCCAATGCTTAGGCACCAGTGTTGGAAGTGGCATACTAAGTGTGCTAGTCATCAGACTTCTGAGTGGTGTATGCAGATACCAGTGGTGATGAGATTGAATAGGCTTGTCGTCCAGGTATTGTGCTCAGGTGCCCAGTGGTGGTAGAAGTGGGCCAATTTTGGGCTCCCAAGTGCACTTACAGGCACCAGCAGTGGCCACAGTGGGTTGAACAGGTTGGGCACCAGGCCCTTGTAAGTCATGGGTTGACACCTGTGGTGATGAGTGATGCTGGTTGATTCCCAGGTCCCTGAATGACTGTCACTGATGCCAAAAGTAGCAGCAGTGGGGTGGACCTGTGTTTAGGCCATTGAATGGTGCATGCGGGTACCTTTAGTGACAGGGCAGGTCAAACCTGGGCCCTCAGACAACATGTATGGGCAGCAGCAGGAGTGGCAGACAGGAAAGACCTGTCCTCAGGACCCTAGAGGACACATGGTGACAGCAGACAGGGTAGGCCTACTCTTGAGGCCTCAAATGTATGGGCAGGTCCATCCCTGGGCCTCCTGAAAGTTTTTACAGATGCTTAGGAACCCTGCTGCTAGGGATGGGAGTTGCTGTCAGTGGCAGGATCCTTGAGCAGAGAACTAGCATCATAATTTTGCCTCAGTCCACTTTTGGGGAGTGAACATTTGTCATTACACTTGTCTAGCTGTCACTGAATCCAATATAAAGCCCCTAATGCATACAGGTTTCTAGGACATCCATCATGTGAGTAGAAATCCAACTCAACTGCATGTAGGCAGACCATCTCCAAGAAATCTTTGCTCCATCTTCATAAGATATGAGGTAATTATTTTTATGACCTTTGACTAGCTGATTCTTATTTTGTCTGTGGAACCCATGCCTATTGGCTGTTACTAATCAACTGGACCAGATCTTGTTATCTCATCAATCTTATGAATCCCTTGTTTCTTGATTACTCACAATTTTCTTTCCTCTTTTTTTTTTAAACTATCTCTAAAGCAATCACTCACATCCTCTGTTCACCTCTTTCTCACTACAGGAACAAAAGAAGTGTGCAGAATGTCACTGGTAACCTTGTAGGTAATCTCAGTTCCTAAAAAGCAATTTGGAAAAGCAGCTACAGAGCGAGGCTTAAGTTCCATTTACAGTTTCATTACATTTTGGGAAAGGTTTGCCACATTTTTGGTACCATCTCTGGGAATCTACTACACGGCTGAAAAAGTTAGACTCAACAATAGAATTATCTACTCATTACCAAAGCAATTCACCCTGTCCTTGGACATCACTACTGCTCTGAAATAGGTGACTCACCAATGAGGAAAACCCTAGAAACCCAGTGTGCTGTTCTCCATAACTGAATTGTCCTTGATATACTCCCAGCTACAGAAGGGACACTTGTGCAGTGGCAGGAAGGGACTGCTCCACCTTTGTCCCTGGCAATCTATCAGGAAGTTTCAAGAGAGTGAACGAAGATTCATGGCATCACTGACATCATGAGGAAAAACAATGGGTCCAGAAACTTCTTCCGGTGAATCCCCAGAAGTTTATAAAATTGGACCTACAGACTGGTTCAGCCTAAATGAACAAAAGGAAACACGAGGAGAAAAGGATTTAAAGAAGGAATGCCTCTTCTTCCCTTCAACCAAGGGGAAGGGGACTGACAAAGATTTTTTGACCAAATTATAGTCAGGCTTCTGAAGCTTCTCCTAGGCCAATCTGTGTACTTTCTTGCAAAATTCACTTTTAGCAAATAATGCTGCAAAGGCAAGTTAGCAAGAATCCTCCATCCCAAACACCTGATCACCATCAACATCTGATCAAAATTCTTCACTTCCCATTCTTGGTATCTTAGCACTCTAAGTTGCACTCAGCAAAAATTCTATTAGATTAGTTTAACCAGAATTCCCCTTGGACTTGATGTCTACTCTTAATTATTTTCTGTCCACTGACCACCCTTCTCCGCCTGTCCCTTCCTCCGCCCCACTCCTTGGCTATGAATGTTTTCTTGTCCCTGCTGTATTCAGAATGGAGCCCAGTTTTATATTGGAGTCTTTTTTCTTCTGTGGCAATAGTTCTGATTTGTGTTTAACTCTTTAACTTTTGTTTTTCTTTGATTTTCTTTGACACTAGCTTCGTACATAGCAAGATAGTAGGTTCTCAGTAAGTTATTTTTTCTTTCACATTTGTAGATTTATTTGACAAATATTTTGTTCAGATGTTTAGAATCTGTATTATTTTCTGCTTTATTTATGCTAGAATAGCATCTTCATCTTTTGTTGATGCGATGAGCCCATGAATAATTTACAATGAAGTCAGTGCAAGTTGGAGGAATACACTATGTATTTAGTGTATGTATATTTGTACTAGATGTATGTATATATGTATTAGATGTATGCATATATATATTGCATGTATATATGTATGTATGTATATACATATAAATATATAAATGTACATGTAGTGTATGTATGCATATTCATATTATGTAAATTTGTATATATGTACATAAATACGAGTATATGTACATATATACAAATTTACATAATATGAATATACATGCATATATTACATGTACATATATCACATATTTGATGATAGGTTGTGAAGTGTTAATAATTGTTCAATTGTTTAAATAGTTAAAAAAGTATATGGGCATTAGTTGTAATTTTCTGTAGGTTTGAAATTTTTCAAAATAAATTTTATGTTAAATGCTTTTGACCCACATGTCTCTTGAATTTCTGTCCTATTTCTCTGACCATTCCATAGCTTCAATTTTTAACAATTTTCCCTTGTGCTACTTTTAGTTATGCTCTGTATAGTATGACTTAATGGTTAAGACCATAGAATCTGAAGCCAGATAGCCTGGGTTTGATTCCTGAGCTCTACCACTGTATTTCTGTTAACAAATTATGAAATCTCTCTGTCTTCCAAAATTTTCAAGTGGGTTATTGGAAATTGAAATATAGCAACAAGAGTAAAAAACTTAATAGGCATGCTGAATAGTAAAATAAATGGATACCACTTAAAAGTCTGCAAACTAAAAGATCATCTGAGGATTAATTTAAAATAGAGTATAACGAGACAAATACAAGATACAGGGAAGAGACATAAGTGTATTAGTTAGTATTTATTCAATTGTGAATGAAACATCTTTGCCGATTAACCTTATAAGGTAAGAAAGTCTATTGGATTATATAACCAAAGGAATGGTTTATTCCATAGATTTTGTGTCGACTTCTGTGTGATTCCCTTAGTTACGCCCTCATTTAGGTGGTGAATACATCCCCAGTCTGGTTTCCCTCTAAATAGTGAAATGGAATTGGCTATGCCAGATTTCACATCCATATACTGTGACATTGAGAGAGAGAAAGACAACTTTTTTGTGGATCTCTTTTAAAATAAAAGAAACTCATTTCCCAGAAACTTTCAGAAAAATCACCTTTTCTGTCCCACTGACCTCATATTCATCAACAGATATTTGAAATTTAGTGTTGCTGAGAGTGGATGATACGGAAATACATTTTAAAATTATTTTTATTAGAAAAAGGACAGAAAATCAATGAAAATAATTCTGACAGCTAAATGTGCTCACTAAAATAGGGGGTGTATTCAAGAGGTACAACATCCATCTAATTCAGTTTCTCAGACTTTTTGGTATCTGAATTCCTTTATATTCTTAAAATATAGTTAGCACCCTAAAGTGTTTTGTTTGTGTGAGTTACATCTATTCGTATTTACCATATTAGAAAAAACTGAGAAATTTAAAAAGATTTATTGATCTTTGAAAAGCTAAAATAAACTCATTACAAGCCTGTATAATTATATTAAAGAAGAAAATGTTTACTAAACGACCAAGTATGTCAGGTATTGTTTGAATACTGGTAATATAAAATCGGATATGACATGGTTGATACAGAAAGATGGTAGCTCTTCATATTATTATCCAAAGGGTACGATTTACTGTTTGCTGTCTTTAAAACGTTGCTTATGTCTGTGTCCCTTTCTTCTCTTAGAGCATTCTCCAATTCCAGCTCTCATCACCTAATATATGAATTATTGAAGTTAGTCTCACTGCTTCCAGTCTCTTTCCAATCAGTTGTCAGGTTAGTTTACTAAAAGATACAATCATGTTACTCTGTTGCCAAGGAAGCCCCAATGCCTCATGCCTCTAAAAATATTCAGATGCCTTATGGTGGCATTTAAGAATCTCAGTAACCAATTCCACTTTCCACCCTTGCTGTCTACAGTCACCCAGAGCTCTCCCCAACTTGTGGATTCTGTCCCATCATTTATCACCCTCCTTCCTTACTCCTGGTATCATACTCATTTCTATGATCATTGATTCTGGTCATGCTAATTGCTGTTTTGCTACAAATAGCATTTTTTCCCCATCTTTTGAGGCACAGTTTACTTTTGCTGGTACTAAATCACTGAATACCACAGGCAATGAAAGCTTCATTTTCTGGAGAAAAGCTGGTATCGAGTCAAGCTCCAGCTTTATCTGGTCAACCTGAATGAACTTGAGCAAGTGGCTTATCATTTTATAGTGTAAGATTTTTACTAAGAAAAAGCTTGAGAAAAATTAAGTCTAGACTAGTGCTTAGCTGATAATACATTGTTAAATATTTTTTCTTTCATATTTGCACATTTAACTGATGAATAAATATTATTAAGTGTTTAAGATTTTCACTATTTTCTACCTCATTTATACTTAAATAACATCTTCATCTTTTGTTAATGCTATAAATATATCAATATTTTTACTGAATTAATTAATATTTGGTACTCCTAATGACAAATGATACAAGTAATGATGTCAAGGGAAAAATATTTAATTGACTTATTCAGGAATTACAGTGTTATATATGATGGACAAATAAAAAATTATATTTAAAATTAAAATCTGTAGGAGTTTCATTGTGAGTAGCATAATTTTCAACTATAGATTGATAAATTACCATTATATAGATACTCTACTTCAGAGAACTTGAGTGTATAAAATGACTAACACTAAATATGAAAATATTATTGATTAGAGAATATATATTATACATGAATATATTTTCAAACATAATCTCATGAAAGAACAAAAATAAAGTTAGAGTTAAATTCAGTTTACTTCTCACAGATGGTGTTGCTGAAGAAAGGACTCATATTTAAAATTTTGGAATGTGCTTAAGTTTGTAAGCTTATGCTTTGGGATTCCAGAAATTTGCCAACAATAGTAAATGCAGACTACCTTTATACATATTGACTTTAATCCAATGCTTGTTGGATTTGTTAAAAGTTGTAAGTATTACACTCAGACACAATCTGAGACCTCATGAATAATTACTTAGTTCTCTTCTGATAAATTCTAATAGCTTAGATTTTTGAAGTACATTTTAGCAGAAGCTCTCTTTTCTCAACTTTTTTTTTGACTCACACACCATCATGTCTTAATAATTTAATATTTTAGATTCAAAATGACCTTTTTTACTTTCTCAGGACCTCTTAATTTGGAATAAAGTATTATAAAGTTGAAATCAATTTTCCAGAGGGAATGATACTTGTTTCGGAATGTTACAAAATTTTCTCTTCTTCATAACTTTTTTCATAACATTTATCACTTCCTTGTTTCTTAGACTATAAATAAAAGGATTTAATAAAGGAATGACTAAAGTATAAAATATAGCAACAGGTATATCTTTATTCCCTTCATTAACTGCACCTGGTCGAGCATACATAAAGAGAAGAGAACCATAGAATATTGAGACAGAGAGAAAGTGAGATGCACAAGTAGATAAGGCCTTGCCTCTGCCCTCTTTGGATTTCATTGTAAATATTGTGAATAGGATGTAGAAATAGGAGACTAGGACTATAGTAATAGTAAAGATTTGAATTGACCCTGCCAAAACGAACAGTATCAATTCATTGATATAAGGGTCGACACAAGAAAGTCTATATAATGGAAGAACATCACAGAAAAAATGATTCATTTGATGAGACCCACAGAATGTTAACCTCAACAGAAATCCTATTTCTATCATAGGATGCAGATTTCCAGCTATGTAGGCCACTGTTGTCATCTGAAAGCAGAGCTTCTTAGATATCATGGTGTGGTACTGCAGTGGGCTGGCTGCATATGGCCACATAGCGATCATAGGCCATGGCTGCCAGAAGAAAGCAGTCGGTAGTTTCAGCGAGGCAGAGAAAATAAAATTGAGTCATGCATTCATACAGAGAAATCCTTTTGTTTTCAGAAAAGAAGTTGTCTAACATCTTTGGGGTAATGGAACAGGAGCAGCAGGAATCCATCAGAGCCAGATTCCCCAGAAAAATATACATAGGTGTGTGAAGACGACCCTCTATATAAATTAGTGCCACCAAGCCAAGATTCCCCACCATGGTGATGAGATAGATGGCAAAGAAGACCATAAACAGAAGGGTCTTTAGCTCTGACTGGTCTGTGAATCCTATGAGGATAAATTCAGTTGTCGAGTGGTTGTACTCACTTATCTCTACCTTATCTGTTGAAGTGGGAATTATGGGGGAAAAGACTTTAATTGAGTGCATACACTTTTTTCTTCACCCCCCCCATAACAGTTAAAGGAGTTTCTTCATCATACTTCCCCTGCTATCTCTGAAACGCATCTACATATACTTCTAGGGAAAATTTGTTCTCCTAATGTTTTAACATCTATGATCTTAAGCTGTGACCCTTAGCATTCACAAGGATATTTTGATAATTCCAGGGAAGATGCTTAAAGTGAAAAATGTTTACTTTTATGAGTTTATTTTAAAATAGCATAAAAACTAGGGTACTTACATTTGGCTCATTGTTCTCAAATGATTTCAGTGTTATTTTTGCATTAAAGATTCTTAAAATACATTTAAATTATTTTACATACACAACAGTCATATAAAATTGAGAAAATAGTTTTTATATATTCTCCCAGTGGGGTAAATGTTTTTAAAAAGCATGCAACAGATATATGAAATGTATATCTTAGGAATTGCATAAAGTTTACTAAAACATGGGGTGACAGTATTTATCTTTAAAGAAAATTATCTTGGAAATCTAAAAAATAACAATCCATAGATAATCACCTGTCTCATCCCTTTCCACATTGTGACACACATTTTCATAAACATTGACTCTGTCAGTGCTGCTAGTCTCACTGAACTTTTCCCAAATGTCTAAATCCTTCCTCCTTTTGTTAAGGCATAATTTTTATATAATACTACTTAATAAAGTTTTAACTAAATGCTCTAAGATAAACAATCTCCATTTTCTGAACTGTGGAATATCTCTTATAATCTGAGGACAATTCAGAATTTCTTGCCTATAATCTATATTGCTTTCTGGTCATATGTATCTGCACTATTTTCTTATTTTATTGCAAGCATTTGAGATTAGTTGTGACTTATACTTTTGTGAAAAGAGCTATAAAATGCTGTGGGAGAAAAGGCAGTATTAATTCCAATTTTAGCTCCACCTCGATGACCTGGGATGGGTAAAGTTGATTTCAGTACTCTACCAATAATCTTTAGTGATCTCTCTGGTATCTGTAAACTGAGACTGTTAATTTTTAAAAAGTCTACAAAGAAAAATAACAAAATTATGATATAAAAAATTTTAGATGTCTTTTCTTTGTGTGAATTGACTCCCGCTATTTTTCTGTTTCTTCAGAAAAATCTTAATTTTATACCACAGCAGGTTTACTAATAAGTAAAAGCAAGTTTATATTTATACTATCATTTTTGGATAAGTAGGATAAAAGGAAACCCTCTAAATCTTACTAGGATTTTTGAATTCAAATTTTGCTTTGCTTTCATTTCTTAGTGATCCATTAGGATATATTGACAAATAAGTCTACTTATATAAATTCTATGGTCAAAAATGAGAACTTTTAAACAATAAAAACATTAAAAAATAGGCACTGGCTGAAAATTTTATTAGTTTTTTATTTTGAAATATTAAATATAAGTCATATAATTAGTCACTTAAGTTAGCAATAACTGTTGATGTACAGTTACATCAACTCTAACTGTAAATTAAAAATTTATCTGTAAGCTTACCTGTTTTGAAATTCTATTTCATAATCAGAAGGTCAGATAATTGCAGTATTGTGCCTTATGCTAATTTTCCATAGCATTTAATACTGAGAAGAGCTAGAAAGATAAGAAAGAAGTTGCAATTTAACAAAAAATTTTAAATGGTAAATAATTCAGAGCTGTAAATATTTATGGTTGCTAAAATTAAAAGTAAAAATAAGAGTACTTCTCCTCCCGAGATTTTGCTGAGAAGAGCTTCATGACAGCTCATTGTTTGCTTTATGATGTAGTTCTCATAGAATTTAAGAATATGAACCTTGGTCTCTAAAACATTTGGGGATAAAAGAATGAAAATCTAGGGAACTATAAGTCAGTGTCAATAATTATGTCTTTTACACTACAAAGTTAAAGTTTTCCATCAAATCCTAAAGGAATTCTCTACACTGACATCAATATATTTTAGCATAGAGAATCAGTCTTAAAAACGCATAAACCACTTGAAATTAATTAAAGATGCCCTGTGAGATAATGAGGTGAAAACAAGTGACCTTAAGTAAAGCCTGTTTGAGGATTCTCTTGCTAATTCATAGGTAACTGATCTCATGATTACAATTTTGTTTACCATTCTGTGCATAAAATAGAAAACAGGCAGAAAACAGTCTCAGGCTGGCTTGACCCATTACTGGGGATAGTGAGGTCAATACAGTTTATAAAAAATTATTTGTATTTCAAGAGAATACAGGACTTACCAAGGGTCATCAACCTCTTTACTCTGTGAGTTGAATTTGTCCCCATGTGCTGCAATGCCCTCAAGGGAACTTTGAAATTATTTTTTAGTTCCACATATGAATTACTGAGATTGCACCACATCTCTTCGTATCAGCCACTCTTTACCCTGCAGTGTTTCATTCTTCATATCAGTAATAAATCTTCAGTAAACTATATTTCTATTTGTTAGTACAGATATACTTGGTAACTCCTCCCCTATCATCCCATTAGCATATTGGTTTAGAGGAGAAGGAGTTCTTTAATTTGTTTAATCCTGTGTTTTAAACACCTTGAATAATGACTGGAACTTTGTAGCGCTCAATAAATAGTTGATGAACGAAGGGAGAAAATTATAATGCTCTGCTCAAGAATTTATAAAGTCTCCCGTTACTTTTAAACCCAAATTCAACTGTCTTATTTTGGTGTTCTGGATACTCTGGAGTTAGTCTATATCTCATCAACTTGATTTCTCTTCCCCATCTTAGGGAACTTGGCAGGTATATCTCTTCACTATTCTTTGGTCATTTGCTTGAATTAATTGACTAGTAATGTTTCTCTTACCCTAAAACAGCTTCTCTTTTTCCCATCTCAATTCTATTCACCTTTGAGCTCAAAGATAAACTTCTCCTTTTCTAATCTGTGAAATCAAATTGACTTTTATTCTTCCTGATCTACTTAATACTTAACTTTTGATATACTTGTAACTTAAGATGTGAGTGTTTTGTATCCTGAGACTTTGCCAAAGGCCTTTATCAGTGTAAGGAGGTTTTTGACAGATTCACCAGCTGACCACATGCAGAAGATTGAAACAGGACCCCTATCTATCCCCATGCACAAAGGTTAACTCCAAATGCATCAGAGACCTAAATCTAAAACCTCAAACCATAAGAACCTTAGAAAATGAAGGACATACCCTCATGGAAATCAGAACTGGCATCCAATTCCTGAATAAAACCCAAAACCCACAGGTCATAAGAGAGAGATAGACAAGTGGGACCTTATTAAACTGACAAGCTTCTACAAAGTCAAAGAAACCATCAAGAGAGCAGGGAGACAGCCTACAGAC
>NW_007253016.1:422962-430984 GCF_000164805.1 Carlito syrichta
CTGTCTGGGGATGGGGAAACACCTCTTATCAACAGAGTGCCTGAATGAAACGTAATTGTATACCTAACCCTTAACTGTACCCTACAAAACCATAACAAAAAAACATTGATTACTGATTAAAAAATAATAATAAATAGTTTCTGAGAAAAAAAAAAGATGTGAGTGTTATGTGTTATGTCCCATGAATGTGTAAATCTTGATTAAATATACTTAAGTCATAGATCACTTTAGAGATCTTTTGGGCACTTCACAGATGACTAAGCTGGATTCTCAATACATACTTACTGCACTGATTGCTAAAATTTCAGTTCCGTTTTCTCTTTATTGAGTTCTTATACAGGACACCAAGGGGGGAAAGAACAATCAGTAGAGAGGGCACAGGGTGTGAGCAGAGTGAGCATAAGAACATCTTACATTATACAGATAGCTCTTGACAAGAACCTCAGGATCTAGTTGGGAAGAAAGACATACAGATTAATAATGAGTATAAATCAGGCCATGATATTTAAAAGGGCAAACAAGTTTTTATTTAAAAAATAGAGAAAAAAGTGACTAGTGAACTGAGGAATAAAGATTTCTCTATGGAAGTGTCATTTAAGATGAATCTTGCAAGATAAGTAGAATTATACTAGACAGAGAGCATGAGGAAAAAGAGTAGGTGCTGGAACCATGGCATAAATGTCTGGAATCTTGAGAGCACAAGAGCTTATTTTTAAAATGGTTTGTTTACTAGGGTTGTTATGGTCCGAGTAATGCTCGGTTGCTCCTCTTGATATCAATAAATCAAAGGGGCAGGGAACTGGTAGAAAAAAGTTTATTTCTGAGTTGGAATCCAGGGAGCAGAGCCAGACTTGAGGTCTTTCTAAAATGGTTCTGCTCACCCTCTAGGTTTTTACAAGTTCATGTTCACAGTCCAGAGTTGTCAGTACCTATACATTAGCCTTGTGACCAGCAGAACATTGTATAGAACTTGAGTCTCAGTCACAATTATCAATAGTGACATTTTTATGCCCAGACTTCCTGGTGCCAGGTATCAGAGGTATCTCATAGCTTTTATCAGTAGGACCCGGCAGATGCAGCAATCAATCTTGCCATAGAGTAAACAGCCTAAGATATCATGCATTACGCAAAAGTTATACTAATCACAAAGCTTACAATTACATTGATACAAAAGTTATATAATTCACAAGGCTTATGATTACATTGATATTATATTATTCAGACTTATAGCCACTCAGGAAAAGGGAATGCAAGATTTGTATCTTTCAGCTGATGGGGCATAGACTACAGAGAAGTCAATGATCCCCTGAAGCTACTCATTGGGAGTGCATAGGAGATATGGGGAAGCTCACCTTTTATTAGCTCTCAGGAATATTGTTCAGGAATGTACAGGAATGCGCCCTGGCCGTCTCCTTCTCTAGGGGCTGTGACAATATGGACAGACATCAGAGGGTCTCTGTATCAGGGTGGCTGAATCTTACAGGTATATTATATAAGGGAACTCAAGCAATATTAGGAGAATGGGGGTTTAGACTGGAAAATGTTCTACCTGGATTCCTCACATTTGTTTTCTGCCCATATCATTTCATGGAGACTTCTCTCTGAGTAAGATTTCAACCAACTCTTAAGTGTCACCTTCAGAGAACATCTCTCCATCTTCCTAACCAAGCTGCAGTATTTGGTATGATTGAAAGTCCTTTCACTTGTGGCTCTGTGATTACTCACTGTTCTTAGCTTTCTAAATGTTCCATCTCAGTCTTTTATGTTAGATCAATTTCTCCCTTTGCCCTTAATGATGCTTCTACTCACCTCTGTTTCATTCTAGAATTGTCCCTAGACTATCTCATTAACTCTTTTTTTTTTTTTTGAGTTGGAGTCTCACTCTGTCGCTCAGACTGGAGTGCAGTGGCATGCTCCCGGCCACCGCAGCCTCAACCTGCTGGGCTCCGGCGATCCTTCCACCTCAGCCTTCCAAGTAGCTGGAACTATAGGCACACTACCACGCCCAGCTAATTTTTTGATTTATTGTAGAGATGAGGTCTCGCCAAGTTGCCCAGGCAGGTCTCGAACCCTCAGGCTCAGGCAATCCACTCACCTCAGCCTCCCAAAGCGTGGGATTACAAGCTGAGCCACCGAGACCGGCTAACTCTTATTTTTTAACTGCCATTGTTTTCTTGACTTCTCTAGAGGTGAGACTCAGAGCCATTTTTATTGTACATCATATCAATAAAATCATGGGGTATATCCTAAATACATTTTACCTAAAAATTAGATTAATGTATCGCTATACTGTTATCAAGTATATTACAAAACAAAGAATTTGCAAGTATATTACAAAACAAAGTTCAAAATTAAATAAGAGAAAATACATTTTTAAAAATTTTATTTTATTATAGAGATGTGGGGTACAGGTCACTATTAACTACACAAGTAGGCTGCAAGCAGGTGGAATTTGGGCCTCTAGCTGGTCCTCACTGCTCCTGGTTTGGGACCAGGTACTCTTTGTGTAGTCACGTGCCTCCCCTCTCTTCCTTCCTTGGCAGTGCCCAGCAACTGCCAATCCATTCTTTGAGCTACTATGTTTAGGGTGTGCTCAGGGTTAGGGTTAGGGTTAGGGTTAGGGTGAGTGAGAACATGCAGTATTCAGTTCTTTGTTTCCTTGATAGGTCACTAAGTATGATGGTCTCCATCTCCATCCAATTTGCTGCAAAGTCCACGATTCCATGATTTTGTTCTTTTTATGGCTGTGTAATGCTTCATCATGTATAAGTACCACATTTTTTTAATCCAGTCCGCTTTTTCGATGGGCAGTAGGGTTGATTCCTTGTTTTTGCTATTGTGAATAGTACAGCTTTAACATGTATGTGTAGGTGTCTTTTATGCAGAATGATTTATGTTCCTCTGTGTATGCTCCCAGGAGAAGGATTGATGGATTTCATGGAAGGTCAATTTTTAGTTCTTTTAGAAATCACCACACTGCTTTCCATAGAGGTTGAACTAGCATGTACTCCCACCAACAATGTAGAAGCACTCCCTTTTCTCCACACCCATACCTGCATCTGTTGTTTTTTGATTTATTAGTGATGGATAGCTTTACTAGAGTTAGGTGGTATCTCATTGTAGTTTTGATTTGCATTTCTCTGATGATTAGTGAGGTTGGGCATTTTGTAGTGTATCTGTTGGTTGCTTGTATATCTTCTTTTGCAAAGTATCTATTCATGTCCTTTGTCCACTATTTAATAGGGTTGTTTGTTTGTTTCCTTTCAGCTTGCTTGAATTCCTCTTAGATCCTGGATGTTGGACCATTGTCAGATACATAATGAGCATTTTTTCCCTATTTTGTGGGTTAGCTTTCCACTTTCTTGATGATTTCTTTTGCTGTGCGGAAGCTTTTCAGTTTGATGAGGTCACACCTGTCTATCTTAGATTTCATGGCATTCACTTCTGAGGATTTTATCAAGAATTAGTTGCCTACTCTGATGTGCATTAGGGTGTTGCTGACGTTTTCTTCTAGGATTCTTATAGTTTGTGGTTTTAAATGTAGTACTTTGATTCATTTTGAGTTGATTTTTGTATACAGTGATATAGGTAAGGGTCCAGTTTCACTCTTCTGCTTGGAGTCAGCCAGTTGCTGAATGTGGTCTCCTTTACCCAGTGGTTGTTATTGGTGGCTTTGTCAAAAATGAGCTGGTTGAGAGACCGAGTTTTTACTTCTAGAATCTCTGTCTTGTTCCAGTGCTCTATGTTTCAATTCTGATACCAATACCAGGCAGTTTTGGTTACTGTAGTCTTGTAGTAAAGTTTAAAGTCTGGAAATGTGATACTTCCTGCTTTGTTCCTTTTGCTGAGGGTTGTTTTGGCTATTTGTGCTCTTTTGTGTTTCCATATGAAATTCTGTATTGTCGTTTCCAGGTCTGAGAAAAATGACACTGGCAATTTCATGAGTATTGCATTGAATCTGTAGATTGTCTTAGGTAGAATGGACATCTTGACAATATTGATACTTCCTATCCATGAGCACGGAACGTTTTTCTATTTGTTTATGTCATCCTTGATTTCTTTGATTAGCATTTTGTAGTTCTCATTGAAAAGACCTGTCACTTTTCCGCTTAGGTGGATACCAAGGTATTTCATTTTTTTTGTCTATTGTGAATGGGATGATGAATTTTATTTGGTTCATTGGTGTGTAGAAATCAACTCTTTTCCACATTATTTTGTACCTTGAGACTTTACCAATGTCAATTATAAGTGAGAGGAGGCTTTTGGCAGATTCCCTAGTGTTTTCAAGATACAGAATCATATTGTCTGCAAAGAGGGATAGCTTAAATTTCTCTTTTCCTAGTTGGATATTACTGATTTTCTTCTTTTGCCTGATTGTTCTGTCTAGGACTTCCAACACTATGCTGAACAGGAAGGGTGAGAGCAGGCATCCTTGCCTTGTTCCCATTCTTAGGGGTGTGCTTCCAATCTCTGCCCATTGAGCAAAATGTTGGCTGTGGGTTTATTATAAATGGCTCTTACTATTTTGAGGAATGTTCCTTCTATGCCTAAGTACTCAAAGGTTTTTTATTTAATCAAAAAGGGTTGCTGAATTTTGTTGAATACCTTTTCTGCATCTAATGATATAGTCATGTGGTTCTTGGTTTTACATCTGTTGATATGCTGAATTACATTTATGTCTTGCAAATGTTGAACCAGTTCTGCCTCTCAGGAATGAAACCCACCCTGTCATGGTGGATGATACTTGAGATGTGCTATTGGATCCAATTTGCTAAAATCTTGTTTAGAATTTTTGTATTTGTGTCCATCAAGGAGATTGGCCTACAATTTTATATCCTTGTTTGATCTTTGTTAAGCTTGGTATCAGTATGATGTTGGCTTCATAAAAGGAGTCGGAGGTCATCTTTCTCAATTGCCTGGAATACTTTCAATAAGATGCATATCAACTCCTCTTTGTATGTCTTGTAGAAACCAGCTAGGATATCATCAGATCTGAGGCTTTTTTTGATGGGTAGATTTTTTTATAACTGAGCCAGTTTCCTGGATTGTTATTGGTCTGTTTAGAGTTTCAATTTCTTTGTTTCAACCTTGGGAGGTTGTGTGGTGTCAGGAAGTACCCCATTTTCTTTATGTTTTCTAGTTTATTTTCATACAGGTTTTTATAGTAACCTCTGATAATCTTTTAAATTTCTTCAGGGTCAGTTGTGACTTGGCCTTTTGTGTTTCTAATTGTGTTTATCCAGTATCTCTCTCTCTCTCTCTCTCTCTCTCTCTCTCTCTCTCTCTCTCTCTCTCTATCTCTTTCAGACGATCTGGCCTGGAGACTGTCAATCGTATTAATTCTTCCAAAAAACCAGCTTTTGGTCTTGTTGATCCTTTCTATGATGTTTTTGTCTTCTACTGTGATTTTTATCTTGGTCATCTGGATTCTTCTGCTGAAGTTAGGATTTAGGTGTTCTTGCCTTTCCAAGTTTTTAACTGTGATGTTAGATTGTTTACTTGTGATCTTTCTGCTTTCTTAAATTGTGCATGCAATACTGTGAATTTTCCTAATACTGATTTCATGGCATCCCAGAGATTCTGATAAGATGTGTCTTTTTTGTTTGTTTGTGTCCAGGAATTTTTTCATTTCTGTCTTGATTTCTATGCTGACCCAGAAGTCATTCAGCAGCATGTCGTTTAGTGTTCACGTCTTTGTGTGTTTGGGGGGGATCTTGTTGGTGGTGATATATATTTTTACTCCACTGTGATCTCAGAAGATGCATGGTATTATTTCAATCTCTTGAAATTTGCCCATGCTTGATTTATGTCCAAGAATGTGATCAATCTTGGAGTATATTCCATGTGTTGATGAGTAGAAAGTATACTCTGTAATTGTTGGGTGAAAAGTTTTGTAGATGCCTTTAAATTTTTTTTTTTTATTTTAAAGATGTGGGGTACAATTCAAGGTTAGGTATATAAATGTTCATTATGCAGGTACCCTTGTTGATGAGGTGTGTCCTCCTCTGCCCCGGCAGATTCCCACTATTGCCAATCCTGCCTCCCCCATGAGGTAGTTTCCCACTACTGCCAATTCTTTTCTTATAGTATTACAATAGTTGTTCAAGGTCTCTTTATGAGTGAGAATGTATGATACTCAGTTCTTTGTTTCTGTGCTAGAACACTCAGTATTATAGACTCTAGATTCATCCAAGTTGCTGTGAAGTTCATAATTTTGTCCTTCTTTATGGTTGTATAATATTCCATTGGGTATATGAACTACATTTTTTATCCAGCTCTCTTTTGATGGGCAGCATGGTTGGTTCCATATTTTTGCTATTATGAATGATGCTGCAATAAACATATGTGTGCAGGTGTCTCTTTCATAGAGTGATTTGAGTTCTTCCAGGTATATTCCCAGGAGAGGGATTGCAGGGTCATATAGAAGGTCAATTTTTAGATCTTTTAGGAATTGCCAAACTGATTTTCACAGAGGCTGTATTAGTTTAAACTCCCACCATCAGTGTAGAAGTGTTCCCTTTCCCCGCATCCTCTCCAGCAGGTGCTGTTTTTTGTGTTATTGATGATGGCCAGCCTGACTGGAGTTAGGTGGTATCTCAGTGTAATTTTAATTTGCATTTCCTTGATGGCTAGTGAGGCTGAGCATTTTTTCATGTATCTGTTGGCTGCTCATAGGTCTTCTTTTGAGAAGTGTCCATTCATATCTTTTGCCCACTTTGTAATGGGGCTGTTTGTTTTTTTATTTTCAGCACGTTTGAGTTCCTTGTAGATCCTAATATTAGGCCTTTGACAGACATACCATCAGCAAATATTTTTCCCAGTCTGTGGGCTGTCTTTCTGCTCTCTTGATGATTTCTTTGGCTTTGCAGAACCTTATGTGTTTGATGAAGTCCCACTTATCTATCTTATCTCTTATGGCATTGGCACTTGGGATTTTGATCAGGAATTGATTGCCACTTCCAATGTCCATAAGGGTGTCTCCTGCATTTTCTAAGATTCTTATAGTTTGAAGTTTTACGTTTAGGTCTTTGATTCATTCAGAGTTGATTTTTGTGTATGGTGATAGGTAGGGGTCTTGTTTTAATCTTCTGCATGTGGTGAGCCAGTTTTCCCAGCACCATTTACTAAATAGGTTCTCCTCTCCTCAGTGGTTGGTGGTGGAGACTTTATTGAAGATTAGTTGGTTGAGAAATTGAGGTTTTGCTTCTGGAATCTCTATCCTGTTCCATTGGTCTATATACCTGTTTTTGTACCAGTACCAGGATGTTTTGATTATTATAGCTTTATAATAAATTTTAAAGTCTGGGAATATGATACCTCCTGCTTTGTTTTGTTTGTTTGTTTGCTGAGAATTGTTGTGATTATTTGTGGTTATTTATGTTTGTGGTTAATATGAATTTCTGTATTGTCATTTCCAGTTCTGAGAATACTGCTGGTAATTTAATGGGTATTATGTTAAATCTGTAGATTGCCTTGGGTAGAACGGACATCTTAACAATGTTGATTCTTCCAATCCATGAGCATGGGATATTTTTCCATATGTTTGTATCATCTTTGATTTCTTTGAGCAGTGCTTCGTAATTTTCATTGTAAAGGTCTTTCGCATTTCTGGTTATTAAGATGCCACGGTATTTATTTTTTGTGTGGCTATTGTGAATGGGATTGTACTTTTTATTTGGGTTTCTGTGTGTATATTGTTGGTGTATAGAAATGCAACTGTGGGCTGGGCTCAGTGGCTCAGCCTGTAATCCCAGCACTTTGGGAGGCTAAGGCGAGTAGATTGCCTCAGTCTACGGTTTGGAGACCAACCCGGGGAACTTAGTGAGACCTCATCTCTACAATAAATAAATTTTAAAAATTAGCTGGGTGGCGGGGGAGGGAAGTGGGTTAGTGTGTGCCTCTAGTTCTGGCTACTTGGAAGGCTGAGGCAGAAGGATCGCTGGAGCCCAGCTGGTTGATGCTGGGGTGGCCGTGAGTGTGCCACTGCACTCCAGCCTGGATGACTGAGTGAGACTCCAACTC
>NW_007253016.1:431004-438106 GCF_000164805.1 Carlito syrichta
TGCCAAAGTCCTTTATCAGTGCAAGGAGGTTTTTGACATATTCTCTTGGGTTTTTGAGGTGTAGAATCATGTCATCTGCAAAGAGAGATAACTTGACTTCCTCTTTTCCTATTTGAATACCCCTGATCTCCTTCTCTTGTCTGATTGTTCTAGCTAGGATTTCCAAACTTACGTTGAACAGGAAGGGTGAGAGTGAGTATCCTTGTCGTGTTCTGGTTTTCAGGGGAAATGATTTTAATTTCTGTCTGTCTAGCAGTATGCTGGCTGTGGGTTTCTTGTAGATGGCTCTTACTATTTTGAGGTATGTTCCATCTATGCCTAGATGTTTGAGGGTTTTTATCAAGAAGGGTGCCAGATTTTATCAAAAGTTTTTTCTGTGCCTAATGATATAATTATGTGGTTTTTGTTTTGACATCTGTTGATGTTTTTAATTACATTTATGGTCTTGCACTTGTTGAATCAGCCCTGCATCCAGGGGATGAAGGCTACTTGGTCATGGTGGATGATTTTTGAGATATGTTGTTGGATTTGGTTTACTAGGATCTTGTTTAGTATTTTAGCATCTATGTTCATCACAGATATTGGCCTGTAGTTCTCTTTCTTTGTTGGATTTTTACCTGGTTTGGGTATCAGTATCAGTGTGACGTTAATTTCATTGTTGATGTCTATTAAGTCCATTTGATTGAGTGTCAAGTTGAGGCTCTGATCTCCTTGTTAGTTTTTTGCCTCGATGATCTGTCTAAAACTTTTAGTAGTATATTTAGATCTCCTACTGTGATTGTGTGAGAGTCAATGTCCTCTTTTAGTTTGCTTAGTAGTTGTGTTATAAAACCTGATGCTCTTGTTGTATATACATATATGGTTATTTCTTGCTGGTGAATTGAGCCTTTTATCATTATGTAGTGCCCTTCCATGTCTTTTTAAACTTTTGTTAGCAAGAAGACTGCTTTGTCTTATATGAGAATAGCTATACCTGCTTTCTTCTGCTTTTGATTCTCCTGAAAGTTTGTTTTCCAGCCTCCAACCTTGAGTCTGTGGGTGCCTTTGTGGTGAAATGAGTTTCATGGAAGCAAAAGATTGCAGGGTCATGTTGTTACTATTATTGTTGTTTTTAATACTGTTTGCCACTCTATGTGTCTTCTGTGGTGTATTTAGTTCATTCACATTCAAGTTGATTGTTGATATGTCATATTTTATCCCTCTTAAGGGGTTTCTTTGTTTCCTTTTAACTTTTGTGTTTGTGTGTGTGTTTTCATTTTTGTGAATGTTCTGTATGTTCTGTTAACTTTGTGTTTTCCTGTACTTTTGTGATGTGCATGGCTGTTCTTTTTTTTTTCCTGTGCTCATCACCTTAAGCCATTCCAAGGGGCTGGTCTGGAGGCAGCATATTCTCTTATGAATTGGATGTCTGGGAAGGGTTTTAATTTTCCATCGCTGATGAAGCTTAGCTTGGCTGAATAAGAAATTCTTGGTTGCAATTGTTTATCTTTAAGAATATTAAAAATTGGGTTGCCACCTTTTCTGGCTTGTAGTGTTTCTATAGATAAGTCTGGAGCAATTTTGATGGATTTTCCTCAATAGGTAGTCTGACCTTTCTCTTTTGTTATCTTTAGAATTTTTTTCTTTTATGCTTACTTTTTGGAGGTGGATTTTTATGTGTCTTGGTGATGGTCTTGTCATGTAATACCTTGCAGGAGTTCTCTGAATCTCTTGCACTTGGATGATTATCTCTTTAGCAAGATGGGGGAAGTTCTCTTGTATGACCTCATAGAATACTTGGTTATTGGTGTTTTCATTTTCCCTTTCTCCTCTGGGTATACCAATGAAATATAAGTCTGACTTCTCGACAAACCCCCACAGCTCTCAAAGGTCTTGTTCTTTCTTTTTAATAATTTTTTTTTGTTTTTTTGGTTTTTTTTGAGTTGGAGTCTCACTCTGTCGCCCAGACTGGAGTGCAGTGGCCGCTCCCGGCCACCGCAGCCTCAACCTGCTGGGCTCCGGCGATCCTTCCCCCTCAGCCTTCCAAGTAGCTGAAATTACAGGCATGCACTACCACGCCCGGCTGAATTTTGATTTATTGTAGAGATGAGGTCTCGCTGCCCAGGCGGGTCTCGAACCTGCAGGCTCAGGCAATCCACTCACCTCAGCCTCCCAAAGGCGCGGGATTACAGGCTGAGCCACCGAGCCTGGCCTTTTTTGTATGTTTTTAACAGACTGTGTTAGTTCCATATTTTGGTCTTCAAGCTCTGACATTCTTTCCTCTGCTAGGTTGAGACTGTTCCCATTCCTTGTTACTTTTTATTGATTTCAAATATGGAGCTCTTTATTTCCATTATATTAGAATAGGTTTTTTTTTTTTAAATTGGCCAACTCCACTTTTACTCCCTGTATAATTTCTTTGCGTTTCACTTCACATTTTTCTCTTGGTTTCTGTCATTTGTGCGATCCATTCTCTGATTTCTGTGGCTGTTATCTGGGGTATGTTGTCTTGGAGGGTTTACATTGTTTGTGCTCTGATGACGACTTTTTGGTGTGCTGTCTCATTAAATCTCCGAGGGTTGCTTGCATTTCTTCATTGACTTCTTCCTCATTGATGTCCTTAGTGAGAGAGAAAGGTGCTCCACCCCGTGGCAGGTTCTTGTTACTGCAGACTTTCTTTCCTTCTGCTAAACTAGACGTGACAGTTTTCAGCCCCTGCAGCGTATGGCTGATGGATCGCACCAGCCAGGAGTGGGTGAACTGACTCAGCATGTCCCAGAATTGCTCAACCTTCTCTCTCACCAAGCGTGATCCCAGCTCCTGTACAAGCCTAGCTTGCCGTGAAGATGGGGCACCTAGATTCCCACACCTGCTTTTTTTGTTCTCTGTGTGTTCAAGGAGACACCTGCTGGATGCAAAGAGTTTCACCCTTTCAAACATGTTCAGGATTCCTCCTTTCATCATTGGCTGGATCCCCACTCTCGTTCCTGCAAGAGAGACACCAGTCTGTTGCTCCACCAGGTGCTGGTGGTGGACATGTCAGGCAGAATCACCCCACAGGTGTGTCTTTCCTGTGCAGGTTCCACTTCCCATTTCACCAGGGCTCTGGTGCCCACCACTGTCTCCTGACTAGACCGCCTCCTGCATGAAATTGATATTTTGCACACTGTTGGGAGGGGGTGAACTGATTCAAAACACCTTATAATCACTCGCTCCTCTCCTTCTCCAAACTGATGTTCCTTTTCTGTGCATGCCTGGTGCAGGGTGGGGTATGGGGCACCTGAAATTCAGCACTTGCCATGGCTTTCTGGACTCTGTGAACTCAGAGAGACCTTCGCTGGAAGTAAGATGTTTAACCCAACCAAAAGTTCTCAGGGTACCCTTGTCTAATGATGGCAGAATCTCTACTCTCTGTCTTGTTAGGTGAGAGCAGCGCCATCTTGCCTCCACCTCCAAGGCCTGCATTTAAAAGATAAAATGTAGTATTAAATTGTGAAATTTTACTTATTAATGATACAAAAACCTTGCTTACAATAGTGAACACTATTATTAAAATAAAAATAATGCTATATCCTGCAAAATAAGTGTGACAATGCATGGCTTATTATTTTTGAAATTTTAGCTTAGCAATGTAATACAGCAATTCAATGACTTATTCAAATTTCTTTCCAAACTTTTCTTAATGTCTGACACAGTTGTAAAGATCCTACTCACTAATACATCTGTCTAAATGGGAGAATAATAACAGCTTTGGGTGAGTCCCAGAACAGAAAAGGGCACTTCAGCAAGTTCAAGCTGTAGCACAAGAAATCCTGTCATTTGAACCCCTTAACTCAGCAGATCTATTGTATTGAAGATATCTAAGGTGGGAAGAAATACAGAGTTACGGAAAATTTATGGAAAAGTCTGTTAAAATTCAATTGAATCACCTTAAATATATATATATATATTTATTTATTTTTTGAGTTGGAGTCTCACTCTGTCACCCAGACTGGAGTGCAGTGGCTGCTCCTGGCCACTGCAGCCTCGACCCACTGGGATCCAGCGATCCTTCCTCCTCAGCCTTCTGAGTAGCTGGAATTCAGGCATGTGCTACCATGCCCGGCTGATTTTTCTATTTATTGTAGAGATGAGGTCTTGCCAAGTTGCCCAGGCAGGTCTCGAAGGCACAGGCTCAGGCAATCCACTCACCTCAGCCTCCCAAAGTGTGGGATTACAGGTTGAGCCACCAAGCCCGGCCGAATCACCTTAATTTTCATTTGAGTCCATTTGAACAAATAGTGATTCATGAATCAGGCAGCACCCAACCAAGGACTGTGGTTGGGGATATACTGGACAGGCAAGAAGGAAAGTATAGATTAAACAAGGAAGGAAAGCAAAAATATTAATTAGTTGGTTATAGTAATGCAGTTGACTTATTTGGATTACCCAGGTGGACAATCTCTAGTATGTAATTAGAGGTTACTTAGTAGTTTCTGATTAGTTAAGCTTAAGTTTTATTTAAGTTAGTCATTTACAACAAAGACACTCAGGTTAGATTTTTTTTGTTTGCTTACATGGGGACGCAGGAATTAGGACCCTTCTTAGTCTGGGCATCCTATTTAATCATTTTAACAACTCATCCCTTTGACTCATGAAAGATTGACCAAAACTTGAGGTGAGTGTGACTCTGTGTCACAAGTGTGGCTGGTTTGCCTTCATTTCAGCATGGAATTTGTAATTCAGTGTCAGGTTTATTGAATAAACTTTTCTTTTGTTGATCATCTTGTTTTTTGTTCCTCTGATTACAATAAAATAATCTGGTATATTATTGATGACTGTGAATATGCATTTAAGTTTCTTGAGATGACAGAATACCAGAGAGATTACTATCAGGAGTATAATACAAGGAGATTACGGTATGCTTGTTAGCCAAAGCCTGTAAGAACTAAACAAACTGAAGTCAAATAAATCAAAGAGTGGACTAGATGAAAATTTAATGTTTAAACTAAGCGGCTTATTTGTTAATTTCTTATAAATGAGTTTTTACAACATCAGATGTGTTTATCCAAGTACAATAGATGTTAGCCATTGCATAGACTCCTCATTGTTTAGCCAACAAGTATTCTAAGACAATTAAAATAACTTGAACCAGAAAATTTAGAAATTTTTGTCTGTCAGCTAGAGCCTTACCTGTAGAATCAGTTATTTTTTTATTTTATTTTTTTTGAGTCAGAGTCTCACTCTGTCGCTCAGACTGGAGTGCAGTGGCTGCACCCGGCCACCGCAGCCTCGACCTGCTGGGCTCCGGCGATCCTTCCGAGTAGCCGGAATTACAGGCATGCGCCACCACGCCCGGCTGTTTTTTTGATTTATTGTAGAGATGAGGTCTCGCTGCCCAGGCGGGTCTCGAACCCGCAGGCTCAGGCAATCCACTCACCTCAGCCTCCCAAAGGCGCGGGATTACAGGCTGAGCCACCGAGCCCGGCAGAATCAGTTGTAATAGCTATTGTGAAAGACAAATTTTATTTATACTACTCCAAGTCATGGAAAAAGAAATCTAACAAATGATACCCTCATCAGAATTGATACCTACTGGTAAGTCCCTTTTTGCTCTATGATGAAAATTTTGAGGAGTGGACCAATGCTTTATTTCTGACTGGCTATAAAATGACAGTGGCATTAATCTGCATTGGCTTTTCTTTCTTTATTTCTCAGGCATAAAATGTCTCATGCATATGACTAAATCATCCACAGTTAAAAATGTACCCTGAGGGTGTAGTGGTTCACACCCGTAGTCCCAGAGGCAACCTATAGAATGGAAGCAAATATTTGCAAGGGACAAATGTCCAGAATGTGCAAGGAACTTAAACTTAACTATACAACAATATAATAATAATAATAATAATAATAATAATAATAATAATAATAACAACAACAATTCCATTAAAAACCGGCAAAGTATCTGAATAGACATTTCTCAAAAGAACACATACCAATGGCCAACAGGAATTTGGCAGGATAGTAAACATCACTAATCATTAGAAAAATGCAAATCAAAAACCCAATAAGACATCATCTCACCCTATTAGAATGGCTATTACCAAAAAGAAAAATAACAAATGATGGTCATACACACTGTTAGTGGGATGTAATGATACAACTACTGTGGAAAACAGTATGACGTTTTATCAAAAACCTGAAAATAAAACTACTATATGATCCTGCAGTCCAACGAATGGGTATCCATGTAAAGGAAAGGAAATCGGTATATCAAAGGGACACCCACATCCCCATGTTTCTTGCAACACTATTCGCAATAGCTAAGATATTGTGTCAATGTAACAGTCCATCAATGAATGAATGGATATTCATCAATGGATAAAGAAAATGTGGTGTATGTACAAAATGGAATACTATTCAGTCACAGTAAAGAATACAATCCCGTCACTTGCAGTAACATGGATGGAACTGAAGGTCATAAGATTAGGTGAAATAATCCAGGCTCAGAAAGACAAATACCACATGTTCTCACGTATATGTGGGAGAAATTGTCACAGATTGGAAAAAACTAAGAAAAGCTGACAACTAAAGTTAATTAGCTTCCTAGATAGGATCCCAGAACATGAAAATGACATTATTGGAAAAACTGATACAATTCCAAATAAGCCTGTATTTTCGTTAATGGTACTGCATCCATGTTAACACCTTAATTTTGAGAAGTATACCATGATAGTGTAAAATGTTCATATTGGGGAACTTGGATGAAGTGTGTACTGAAACTTTCTGTGATATCTTTGTAGCTCCTCTGTAAACCTAAAATCATTCATAGCAATTAAAAAGTAACAAGTAAAAACAAAATAATAGAGGAGAAAGGAAGAGTTAAAATAAAACAAGTTCACTGATTGTCATATGAGTACTTGCAATAGTCAAGGAATATTATATAAACAGACACATCAAAGGTAGCATCGTAAGTGCAGAAACATAAGGTTGAGTATGTAACAACTAAAACAAAATACAAACCATCTGAAATACCAGAAGAAACACAATAAAAAGCAAGTAAAACAAGACATTAATAAACAATAAATGTAGCCGGGCTCGGTGACTCAGCCTGTAATCCCGCGCTTTGGGAGGCTGAGGTGAG
>NW_007253016.1:438331-463754 GCF_000164805.1 Carlito syrichta
GTGGTCGGGAGCAGCCACTGTACTCCAGTCTGGGCACTCCAACTCAAAACAACAACAACAACAAAACCCAATAAATGTAACATCATATTGTTAATAAATATTAAGTGAAATAATGTGATAGAGTTTGGACCAAGCTTGTCAATCATTGAAGTTAGTGAAAATGGATTTAACTCATCTATTACAAGAAAAACATTTTCAGACTTGTTCAGAAAGAAAAAAATAATAGCTCTATACTTTTTTTTTTGAAAGTAGGATTTATTAAGAAGACAGAAAAGCTCCCACAGCAGGAAGGGAACCTGAAAGAGGTGCTCATACTTTTTGTAAGATGTAGCAAAACAAACTGAGTCAAAAGGCTACAAATAAAGAGATGAGAGGAAATGTATCAGACAAAGCACTGAAAAAAATCTGTTTATATGAAACAGTTGTATAAATGTGTGAGGGAGTACCACGTAAGTGAAAAGGAGAAAATATTAACAAATGCTGATATATAACAAATTGCAAATTATGTTGTAAAGTATAAAAACAAAAACCAAAATCAAGGAACAATATGTGTTCTTGTGTATAAACACACACACACACACACACACACACACACACACACACACAAACACATACACACACACATGACCTTTGAGTAAGAAAGAAGGGTAGAAACAAGAGCATATATATTTGGATGCTTGGTGTATTTTTTTTGTTTTAAGAAACAGAAATTATAGACCATAAACCTGTGAAAAGTATTACTTATGGGCCTTTTTGAAATAATGTCTAATAGTCTACTCTGGGGCAGAAAATATACATGATTAGCCTAGAAATTTGTTTTTTTAAGAGACAGGGTCTCACTCTGTCAACCTTGACATCTGTACCATATAGAAAGAAATTTATTAGAGACTACTTAGATCATATCAGAACTCAGATTAAAATACTTTGTATTAATATAATGATTCCAACAATTGAGCTGAGCTTATTACCTCACATGGTTACCTCTTGTGTGTGTGGTGAGGACATTTAAGGGCTTCTCTCAGCAAATTTCCAGATTAAAATACATGATTATGAACTATAGCTACCTTGCTTTAATTACATTGTAACTAGATATCTAGTACTTATTCCTCTCATAACTGAAAATTTGTACTCTTTGACCACTAACTTCTCACTTCCCCACCCCCCTCACTCCTGAAAACCACCATTCTATTCCGTTTCTCTAAGTTGGACTTTTTAAGGTTCCACATATCTGAGATCGTGTAAATAATATTATATTTTAAAACTATAATGTCAATTTATGCTATTTTTTAACACTCAAAGAATATAGATAGATATAAAGTAAAAAGAGAAATCTCCCCTTTTGTCCTCACTTTCCCATTAATCTCTATAGAAGTAATTACTGTTAACAGGTGTGTTTCCAGATATTTGACCATGCTGATGCAATTATAGTTTTATAGATATTTACACATATACTCTTTTGAATCGTAATGGGATCATATAATATACTATTGTTCAGCAGCTTGCTTCATTCTCCTAGCAGTATATCAAATATATCTTTCCAAGTGAATTCATATATATCTTTCCCTTTGATTTTTTATTTAATTGTAGTAAGAACAGAACATGAAATACGTCCTCTTAATACATCTTTAAATACATAATACAGTATTTTTAACTATAGGCACAACATTCTATAGAAGAGTTCTATAATTAATCATCTAGCATACTTGAAACATTATACTCATTGAATAGCAACTCCTTACCAGCTCCTACCCAAAGACTTTGACTACAACATTCCATTTTCTGCTTTTACATATATAACTATTTTTTATACTCCATATAAGTGAAATAACATAGTATTTGTCTTTCTGTGACTGGCTTATTTTACTTAACATAATGTCCTCATGTCCTCAGGTTTCATCCATGATTTTACACATTGTAAGAGTTTCTTTTTTCTTCTATTTTCTTCTTCCTTTTCTCTCTTCTCCTCCTCACCCTCCTCTCTTCTTCTTTCTCTTTGTCTTTGTTTCCTTCTTTTTCAGACATGGTTTTGTCTCCCAGGCAGAGTACAATGGCATGATTATAGCCAGTTAGGCCACAAGGACTGCAGTCTTAGGGCAAGTAGAATGGAAGCAGAAGAAAAAAATTAGTGAGCTAGAAGATAGGCTAAAAAATAGTCAGAGGAAGCAAAAATAATAAAAAAGAATAAAGCATGTCTAAAATATCAATGAAATAGCCACAAAGGGTATACCTGAGTTACTGACTTTAAAGAGGATGTAGAAAAAGGATAGGAGTAGAAAGATTATTTTTTAAAAATAAAATAAGGAAAGCTTTCCAAAATAGGGAGAAAGACGCATATTCAGGTACAAGAAGGTGAAAGAAAACCAACAGATTCATTCCAAGTAAGACTACTTTAAGACACACAATAATCAAACTCAAGGATAAAGAATCCTAAGAGCAGCAAGAGAAAAAAGGTGTATAACATATGAAGTAACTTTGATATGTCTGGTAACTGACTTTTCAGCAGAAATCTTACAGGCTAGGAAGGAGTTAGATAAAATATTCAAAGTCCCAAAGGAGGGAAAAAAAACTTCCAACTCAAAATATTACATTCAGCATATTATCCTTTAACCATGAAGGGGAAATAAAGCCTTCTCCAGACAGACAAAAGTTAAAATATTTCACTAATACCAGACCAGTCTTAGAAGAAATACTAAAGGGAATTCTTCAATCTGAAAGAATAGGACATGAATGAGCATCAAGGTCTCATCTGAAGGTTTGAAACTCACTAGTAAGTATAAAGACAAATACAGAATACTCTAACACTGTAATTGTCATGTGTAAATCACTCATATTTTGAGTAGGAAGACTAAAGGACAAAACTATGAAAAATATGAACAACGGGTGTATCAATATGGAAACTCTCTGTACTGTCTTCGTGACTAAAACTGTTCTAAGATTATTAAAAGTTCATTTAAAGGAAAATACGTTGAGATAAAACTTTAAAACTTTTCTTTTCAGAATGATGCCGGATGACAATGGGGGCAGGGGAGGAAGCACCATTTTCTACCACCAAACAGAATAATTTATTTTAACAAAGATTACTTAAAACCATTGATTAAAATTATTAGAATCAGGAAATTCACACAATATCAATGCATCACCCTGCAGATTAAATTTTAAATAGCAAAGAAACAACTTACCTTTATCATGGAAAGATCTGGTACATCACCTTAATCAAATTATCAATGTCAGCATCTCCAGTAACAACACAAACTATTAGGAGACTTGTTACGAAAAGAAGAATACATCTACATCTATTATTACCAAAGTTAAATCTAATTTGAGGAAACATCAGAAAAATACTGTTATGAGATATTTTGCAAGATATTTGACCCCAATATTTTAAAACTTACATGTTATGAAAGGAAAAAAATATAAAATAATTTATTTACATTGAAGTGAACCAAAATGTGGTAATGTTTGAAAGTAAATAGTGGCTTTGAATTGAATGTTTGATGAAAAAATAAATTGCCATAAAGAACATTTTTAGAACAACTGGGAAAATTTTTAATGTGAACTGTATATTAGTTGATGCTAAAGTTTGAGGGAATAATAATAAAATGACTACAGAAAATATTTTTATTATTTTGAGATATGTCTTGAACTATTCATTAATAAAGTGTCATGATGTCATCAACTGTATGTATACATGTACTATATCAATATATACATATATGTGTTATGTGCCTGTATATTCGTGTTTGGAAATAGTTGAATGTAGTAGAATTCTAAGAATTATTTAAGACAAACGTGGACTTTGCAGCAACTTGGATGAATTTAGAGTCTATAATACTTGATGATCTATCACAGAAACAAAGAACAGAGTACTATATGTTCTCACTCATAAGTGGACCCTGAACATTTACCATAATACCATAAGAAAGGGATTGGCAGTAGCAGGATACTGCCAGGGTAGAGTGAAGCACATAACATCGGTAAGGGTAACTGATCTCAAACCAAGCAAAGTGGGGACCAAAGGGAGACCCAAACTTTACCTGTACGATGTATACCTAATCCTGAATTGTACCCCACATCTTTAAAATAAAATATAAAAAAGGAAAAACGTAAATTAAAAATAAAAAATTATTTAATGATTTTACAATTATTTAGTTAAGCATATGTATGAACACTGTGTAATTCTTTCAATCTCTTTCAGTCTCAAATTTTTTCAAAATAAATTTTAGGAAAAATCTCATTCATCTACATCTCTTGAGTCTCTGTCCTAATTATCTCCCAATTCATAGCTATTTCTCTTAGTTTCTTGAAAATTTTTCTCTCACATCACTTTTACTTTATGCTAATACAGTATGGCTTATATGGTTAAGAACATAGATTCTGGAACCAGATAACCTGGGTTTGATTCCTGAATTCCACCTTAATATGTCTGTGGATAATTTTCAAAATCTCTCTGCTTCTCAATTTTAAAAATGGAGTTATTGGAAATTAAAATATAGTAATAAAAGTAAAAGACAACAGATGTGTTTGATAGTGAAATAAATACCACTGAAAAATTATTTGTAAGCTAAAAGAATGCCCGAGAATTGATTTAAAATATGGTATAAAAGGAGAAATATAAAAGACAAGGCAGAAACATGAATGTTTCAGTAATTATTCCATTTAAAATAAAACATCTTTCTCAAACAAGTTTAAAAAATTAATGTCTATTGGACATTAATATATTAATATATTAATTAATTAATACATTAATTACAAACAGGAGTGTTTTATTCCAGTAACTCCAGGTCTATTTCTGTGTGATTCCCTGAGTGCTCTTTTGTTTATTTACTTCATTCCCAAGATGGTTTCCCACTTGATGGCAAAACAGATACAGGTTGCACTATATTTCACAGCCGTACACAGTGACTGCCATTGTGCGATCCACTTGTCATATGAAGGAAAATATTTTTTCAAAAACTTTCAGAAAACTCACTTCTGTTTCTTTGACCCCAAATAGGTCACATTCTCTTCTTTTGACAGACCTCTGGAATTCATTGTTGCTAAGAGATAGAGTGGATATTGCAGAAATACATAACAAAACTCATGGTACTCTTAGAAAAGGGAAAGAAATCAATGAATATAAGCCTAACAACTAAAAACGTCCACTAAAGTAGACAATGGATCCAAGAGACACAGTACCCATCTAATTCAGAGCTTCTCCAACTTTTTTGGTCTCTGAATTCCTTTATACTCTTAAAATGTATTTAGAATCCTAAAGATCTTCTGTTTATGTGGATTATATCTATCAATATTTACTATACTAGAAATAAAAATAAGAAAACTTTAAAAAGTATATTAATTAATGAAACAATAAAAGTAACAAATCCATTACATATTAACTTATATGATTATATTAAAACATATTGAAAAAAATATTTATTGAATGTCCAAATATGTCAAGCACTGTTTGAAAACATAATATGAAATTGGATAAGGCATGGTTGATACTCAAATGAAGAATGTAGGCCTTCAATTTATTATCCAACAGTTACAATTTACTATCTGTTTTTTTTTTTAATGTTGCTTATATCTGGATACCTCTCTTCTTTCTTAAAGTATTCTCCACTTCCAATTGTCATCGCCTAATGTATAAGTTATTAAAATTAGTGTAATTGCTTCCGTTCTCTTTCCAACCAGTTGCCAAGTTAGTTTTCTAAAAGAGACAATTATATTATTTCGTTGCCAAGAAGATTCCAATGCCTCATGCATCTAAATAAATTCAGATGTCTTTGGGAGGAATTTAAAAGTCTCAGTATCTTGATCTGCTTCCTCCCTTACTTCCCACGTTCACCAGGGGCTCTCCTCAACAGTTTGCCACCATATGGACGGTCCCATTTTTCACCTCCTCTTCCCCTACCCCTGGTACCACATTCATTTTCATAATCATTGACTCTGGTCATGCTCATTTTTGTTTTTTTCCCAAATATCAATTCTCCCCCATCATATTAGGTACAGTTAACTTCTTCTGTTAATTAATAATGCAATCCAGCAGGCTACATGGGTCTTCATTTTCTGAACTCTCAAGCATGTAGAGAAAAGACAATATTGATTCAAAGTCTAATTCATTCAGATGACCTGGATAGACTTGGGCAAGCTACTCAGTCTTTCAAAATATGATATTTCTACTGAGGAAATGCATGAAAAATAATGCCTAAAAGTCAGATAATATCCATAAACAGTCTACTATAGTGTCTAGCAAATAAAAAATTCATAAATTAGTTTTTGTTTTATATCTGTACTTTTAAGTGATGAACAAATATTCTTTTGTAGTTATCAAGAATTTTCACTATTTTCTGCCTCATTTATGTTTGAATAGTATCTCAGTCATTTTCAATATTCATTAAAACCAGTGCACATTGGTGGTATTTCTAATAACAAATGAGGAATGATACAAGAGTTTTTTTTTAAAAGCTTGATTTAATAGATATATTCAGATATTGCACTGTCATATATGATGAACAAATAAGTAAACTACATGAAAATATTTATATTCATAGGAATTTTAGCATAGACACATTTTTAAACAGTTAGATAAACTACCATTATATAGATACTCTGTTTCTGAGAACATGAGAGTAAATATTACTATCACTAAATGTAAAAATGTTCTTCATCTGAACATAAAAATTATGCATTAATTCATATTCAGCTTAATCTCTTGAATGAATTTTTAAAAGTTGAGACTCAAATTCAATCCTAGGTTTACTTCTCACAGATAGTATTTATTGCTTAAGAAGGGATTGTTTTAGAACTTGGACCATGACTTTGTTCACAAGAGTGTGCTTTGAGATTCCAGAAATTTGTCACCAATTTTAAAAGGAAGCTACCTTTATATATACTGACTATTCCTGGTATTCTATTCCTAGTATTTGTTATATTTGTTGAAAATTGGAACTACTTACACTGACACAATTACTTACTAAGATAAGTAATTTCCTCTTGAATTAATTTGTAGCCTCAAAAATAAATATTTAATAACTTAGATTTTGAAGTACATTTTAGCAAACTGTCTGCTTTTTAAACTTATTTGACTCACATATCATCAAGTTTACTATTTTATACAAAGTTTTCACTTTTTACTATCTTAGCATTCCTTGATTTTGAAAAAGGTTTAATCAAATTATAATCAACTTTCCACAGGGGATGATATTTGTTTTCGCATTTTAAAAATATTTATCTTCTTCACAATTCTTCTTTTCTTTTTTTGATCAGAGTATCACTCTGTCATCCAAGCTGGAGTGTAATGACACAATCATAACTCACTGCTGCCTTGACCTCCTCAGGCGATCCTTCCACCTTAGCCTCCCAAGTAGCTGGGACTAAAGATATGTACCACTCTACCCAGCCAATTTATTATTTATTATTTTTTTTCTTTTTGGAGAGACAAGGTCTCACTATGTTGTCCAGGCTGGTCTTGAATTCCTTTCCTCAAGCAATCCTCCAGCCTCCCAAAGTGCTGGAATTACACACGTGAACCACTGCACCCATCCATGTTTCTTTTCATAACATTTATTATTTCTTTATTTCTTAGGCCATAGATAAAAGGATTTTATAAAGGATTTATTAGAGTATAGAAAACAGCAATGGGTATATCTTTATCCCCTCCTTTAACAAGACGTGGTCTACTGTACACACAAAAGGAAAGAGAATCATAGAATATCAAGACAGAGAGAAAATGGTATGCACAAGTAGATAAGGTGTTGCCTCTTTTTTCTTTGGGTTTCATTTTGAAAAAGGTTATAAATTAATGGATGAGAAGAGATGTATCAGATAAAGTATTAAAAACAATCTCAATATCTAATGATAACAGATCAGTTGAAACAGATCAGTTGATAACAGATCAGTAAACTTACAACAGAGCTCAATCTGAGTGTTTAAAAAAAAAAAGAAGACCATTACCACATACTGATTTGAAATGATTTCCAGGTTGAGTTTTACAGTAAAAATGAAAATTATAAAACAAATTCAAAGCACAGAGTGCATGTATGTGTCCACACACACACAAACACAAGCACAAACACAAACATATGTAACCATTTGACTAAGAAAGAAAGAAAAACAAAAGTGCATATATTTGTATTTGTTTGTTTTCCTATTTTTTAAAAAATAAATACAGGAAATATAGACCAGTAGTCTTTGAAAATCATTATTTATAGGGCCTCTAGAAAAATGTCTAGTGGTATCATATCTTACACCACAGAATAATAAAGAAATTAAATTTTGAATCTCTAAAGAGAAAGAAAAATGAAAACATTAATAATAATGGCATTTTAAAAAGTCAATGTTTTCATAGTGATTAGGAAAACACATAAATCTGGAAACTGGTAATTATATTTATTTATTCTGCTTATTCTATGTAAATTGTATCTGTTTTTATACACTCAGGTTTGTCTTCAGGAATGCAATAAAATTTTGAATTTCTAAAGAGAAAGAAAAAAGAGAAGGAAGTAGACAGGGATGGACGAAAGAAAAAAAAAGATGAGAAGGAGATGGGAAGGGAATAGAAAAAAAAAAAAAAGGAAAATAAAAGCCAAGCAGAGAAGAAAGAATAAAACAAAGGATCCACCAATATCTAGAAAATTTGATGAAAAAAATGCTAAAGTTTTTAATTCTGAAATTTAATAAACTCAGAGATAAAGAAAACATACAAAATGTTTCCAAAGAAATAACAATGGGGTGGGAATCAGAATAACATGAAATTCCTCAAAAGCATCACAGCGTGCTACAATATAAAGAAAGATTATCTTCAGCATTCAGAAGAAAAATTAATTTAAATTTATAATTTTAATCAAATCAAAGTATTAACCATATGTGAGGAAAAACCGCTAAAAAACAATCTTGGCAAATGAGAGAATGAACCAGGAAGAGGAACATGGAAAGCTTGAAAACTCTTATCTTTGTCCCTTATATATGAAAACATTTTAATAAAGTAAAATCACTTGACAATAGAGGATGAAGCTTCTTTAAGAATATTATACTTCCTCATAACTTTTTTGAGGACATTTATCACCTCCTTATTTCTCAGACTATAAATTAAAGGGTTCAGTAATTACTATTGTATAAAATATTGCCACTGGTATATCTTTATCGCCTTCTTCAAATGATCGAATATACATGAGAAGACAAGTGTAGAATATTGAGACTGAGAGAAAGTGGAATGCGCAAGTAGAAAATGCTTTGCCTCTCCCCTCCTTGGATTTCATTTTGAAAATAGTGAAAAGTATGCAGAGATAAGAGATCAAGACAGTGGCAATGGTAAAGATTTGAATTGGCATTGAAGCAACATAAATCATAAGTTCATTGACATAAGGATCAGTACAGGACAGTCTATACAGTGGAAGAATATCACAAAAAAAGTGGTCAATTTTATTAGACTTGCAGAATGTTAATCTTAAAAGAAGCCCTACATGAATCATGGAATGCAGGTTACTAACTATGAAAGCCCCTGTGGTTATCTGAATGCAGAGCTTCTTGGACATAATGGTGTGGTATTGCAGTGGGCTGCATATGGCCACATAGCGGTCATAGGCCATGGCAGCCAGGAGAAAGCAGTCTGCAGTTTCAGCAAGACAGAGAAAATAAAATTGTGCCATGCATTCATAGAGAGAAATCCTTTTGTATTCAGAAAAAATGTTCTCTAACATCTTGGGGGTAATGGCACAAGAGCAGAAGGAATCCATCAGAGCCAGAAGACGATGCTCGGTATAAATTAATGCCACCAAGCCAAGATTCCCCGCCATGGTGATGAGAAAGATGGCAAAGAACACCATAAACAGAAGGATCTTCAGTTCTGGATGATCTGTAAATCCTGTGAGGATTTACTGTCAAGGATCAACTGTCAAGGAGTGATTGTCCTTATCCATTCCTGACATCTCTGCTGAGATATAAATTGTAAAGAAATTCCATTGAGATTCTGAAGCAGAATGTGTCTAATTCTCTCCCCTCTAATTTCCCTATGTACAAACGAGATGCTTAAAATTGTCCTGTATCATCTCCTAAAAACTGACACGAGTCATGTGAAGAAATGCATCATGGATTGTGTACACAGAGGTTGTATGGAATTATCTGTGTGAATTTCCAGGGTTAGGAAGCTTTTTCTGCAATGAAGGATCCTATGTTGATGTTCCAATTTATGGTCAGTATAAAAGACTTTTTTAATGGTATCTGTTTCTCCAAGAAAACAAACAAGTTTTGAACAGTATCCTATGGATTGGATGCTACGTTTAAAAATAAATTGTGCTTTTTACATTTTAAGTGTCTAATTTTTAAAACTACACAGAATCACAATGAGTTTGAAAAATGCTTTTGCTAGCTTAATGACTCCTTCCAGATAAGGTCACCAAGGCACATTTTAAAGAAAAAACTATTCATCCTATAAGACAGTGTAAGAATATAAAACATCTATAGGCTTTGTTAAGAAGTTAATTTGGATATTATTTGTATATTTATTTCATATTCTAGGTTTTACCTCTATCTTGGTAGGACAAATTTATACGGCATTATTTTTCTTTATTATCTATTTATACTAAGTGTTTTATATGCATATCAAACATTAAAAGGCTTGGTGACAAAGTCCCCATTTATAGTTTGAATATTTTTATGATAAATGCCTATTTTGTACTCTTTCAAACATCTCTTGTAGAAACAAATGTCTCCATTTTTGGCAAGCTTCATGGAGGTTCCACATGTATTTACTTAGATAAATTTATAGTCATTATTTACTCCTAATTTGCTACACATTTATTGGAATTCAATAATCACTCAAATTTATTATATGTTTATGATAATTTGGCAACTATAACACTATAATATTTCAGATGCAGAAATAGCATAGATTTTAAAGAGTGATAACATCATTTTTTTTTCTTTTCTAGAAAATGCTAAAAGCCTTTGACCTTCATATACTTCAAATAGACAATTTTGGAGAAGAGCCCATAATGGTTATTCAAAGTATATTGCTTTAAAAACATATTTTAGTTAGTTTTATTCTATTTTTTACTCTTACTATACTGAATTTAAAATACCATATTTTTATTCACTCATATAATATAGTGAAGTTTTCTGGAGATTTATCACTAAAGGCTTATAATCAAATAAATTAAATTGTCAATTACATTTTAGAAATACTTCAGAAGAATAGTATTTGGGGAAAAATGTTAACAAAAATACAAATACTGCTATTATCATTATTTTAATAACTGATATAAAACCAACTGAAAATAGTTACCATGTGAATTCTGAAAAAATGAGGTTCATTTTCCATAGAATATACTCAGAATATAATGAGTAAAAACTCATTTTCTCTTCTCTAATGTGAAATATAATTATTCAATGGAATAAAAAATTAATTATACTACACATCCCGGAATTATTTTACAGGGTCATGTATAACCTTACCTGTGTATTTGCTGACAAAATTATGGTATGTTTGAACTCAGAATAAAGAAAAATGATTCACTTATCGTGTCTTGTTTTGGTTTTTCATAACGTCTTCAACTTAGCGACAAAAAAGAAAATAATTAAGTAGCTAAAATGTAAAAATAAGCCGGGCTCGATGGCTCAGCCTGTAATCCCCCGCCTTTGGGAGGCTGAGGTGAGTGGATTACCTGAGTCCACGGGTTTGAGACCCGCCTGGGCAGCGAGACCTCATCTCTACAATAAATCAAAAAATCAACTGAGTGTGGTAGTGCATGCCTGTAATTCCAGCTACTTGGAAGGCTGAGGCGGAAGGATCGCCGGAGCCCAGCAGGCGAGGCTGCGGTGGCCGGGAGCGGCCACCGCACTCCAGTCTGGGCGACCGAGTGAGACTCCAACTTAAAAAAAAAAAAAAAGTAAAAACAATTGAAAAATTGAAGTATTTTAAAACAATGTGTATTCCTGCATTTTAATATTATGATATAAATATATTAGAAATCAGCCCTCTTATCTGGAGTTCGCTAAGAAATATTTTATAGTAACTGATTGAGCATCTGATTTTCTTGTTTATAGGCAAATTAAGAATAAAAACATTGGTTTTTAAATCATTGGGGAATAAATTATGAAAATCTAAGACAATCTTTCTACCAATATGTCAATGATCATAATTATGTTAGCCTTAGGGCAAGATTAAAGTTTTTCATTGATTCTAAAGGGATTTTCTTGGCATTGGCATCAGAGCATTTCTGCAGAGACTCCTTATCTGAAAGACATGGCTCCCACAGCACTAGCAAACTGAACAAAATTTAAAAATTAATTACAGATGGATGCATTTTGAGATTAGGAAGTTAAATCAAACGACTCTCACTAGAGTTGGCTTAAGAATTTGATTTTTCACACACTTGGAATCAATCTCTTTCTCTCTCTCTCTCTCTCAAATCTTGTTTACCTGAAAACTATAATGGAGAGAAAAAAGATTCATATCAACCACTTGATATGGAAGTAAAACAGAGATTTGAAGAGAGATTTGGGTTTGTGGGGAAGAGGCAAAAACAAAGTGTGATCAACCAGGCTTGTCTGCCTTTCTTTCATGTCCTAAGATCTCACTAAGTCCTTAATATTCATCTTCGGACACAGCTCTGACATTATGTTGTTTAGTTTCATTTATGCATCATTAGGTAGCTTAAAAAACTTTATTAAGGCATAGTTAATATACAAAAAGTCACACATATTTAATGTATATGACTTGATGAATTTGGAGATAAAGTATATACCCACAAACCATCACTGCAATCAATGCCATCTTTGTTAATTGACCATCATTGTTAATTGGTCTCCATCTCCTTCCTTTCTCTGGTGTGTAGACATGTTCTTGTGCATTAGAAATGTTTTTGACTCATTACACTTCAAACCAAGTTTTTGTCCTTTATATTAGTACTCCAAGGGCTCATACACAGGGCTTCTATCACCTATGACTTTATTTTTTACCATTCACTTTAAGAATCCATCTCCAGAGACATACTCATCACCTCTCTACTCTTTGAGGTGCCACATACAGTTCAATCTTGACTCAGAATATTTACTCAGAATCTACTCCTCATCTGAAGTGCCTTCTTTGACTTGTTCCTTTATCCCAATCCTACTCAATTTTTGTGAGTTCTGATTATCACCATAAAGACATCCTCAATTTTCTGACCTGCAAAATAATTACTGTCAAAAATGTCTTAATTGTGCTACACTGGTATGTTCATTTAGTGTTTTGCAAGTCTTGCTTATTCTCAGGTGGACAGATTTTCTTTTAGTTTTCCACATTGCAAACCTCTCATAGTTTCAAAGAATGCAGTACCTTAATAAATGCTTATTAAACTGGTTGCAGCCATTTCAATTAAATTAAAATCAACATTTATAGAATAATCATAATAAACACATCACAATCAGAAATGAGAAGAGAGGGGCCCGTGATAGGAATGCGGTTGGGCAGAAAGCAGCACAGATAAATATAAAATAATCCTGCCTTCATGGGGCTCTCAGTCTAGAGGGTAAAATCATTTATACAGCTATACAGAGAGCAACTCAGACTGAGTTAAGTATTAAAAAATGAAATACAAGCAGAAAATATGGGGACACAAAGAAGGACTTAATTTAGAGGACTAAGGGAAGACATTATCCAAAAAAAAATGACTATTTCCTATTATTTTTGAAGGATAAATTAAATTCCAATAGGCAGAAAATGTGCAGCAAGGAATTATAAGCTGAAGAACAGGATGATAGACACTTAGGAAAACCATAGACACTTAAAAGCTCGACGCATATTTAGAGAGTGGAAAGTAAATCAGAGTAACCAGAGTCTGAACACACGCTAGGAATAGAAGAAGTTGGTGGTTCGAGTTTTAATTGGTTCTAATTCTGTCCCCTAATTTCTGCTGATGCTACTCTCTCATCAAGATTGCTACTTATTTCCTGATCACCAAAACAGAAGCATTTTGTCAATTATTATCTTAACTAATTAACTATAGAATTTGGCATCATTGATTACACTTAGAAACTCATTCACTTCTCAGGTTTCTGTGATAACATTTTTTTATTCCTACTTCTCTGGCTATTCCTTTTCCGTGTTTTTGATTGACTCCTCTTTTCTACTTTCTTCATGAACACACACTTATTTTTTTAAAGTGCATCTTTGAGGTAGCTTTACAAAATTGTGACACATTTTTTTAAATACTAGCCACTAATTTATAAAATGTTTTCCTGACATTGAGCTAGTAAATTGCCATATTCCCGGATGTCAACCAGTTGCAGTTGCAAACTAGTCAAAAGTACTGTGTTCTAATATTAAAAAAATTAAGTTCAAAGCTCATTGAAAATCTTTGTAATACTTTTATGCAGCTGGACTGGAGAAATTCTGTTTCCAGTTTTAAAAAATAAAAGTCATTAATTACTTTAAAAATATTTGTTGGGACCTCACAATCCCCCTACTGGGAATATGCCTGAAAGAACACAAATCGCTCTATAAAATAGATACCTGCACACATATGTTTATCACAGCATTGTTCACAATAGCAAGAACATGGAATCAACCGTGCTGTCCATCAAAAGAGGACTGGATTAAAAAAATGTGGTCCATATACACGATGGAATATTACACAGCCATAAAGAAGAACAAAATCATGAACTTCACAGCAACCTGGATGGACCTAGAGTCTATGATACTGAGTGATCTTTCAGAGAAACAAAGAAGTGAGTATCACACGTTCTCACTCATAAGTGGACCTTGAACAACTATCATAACACTATAAGAAAAAGACTGACAGTAACGGGAGTGTGTATGGGGGAGTGTCGGGGAGGTGGGATTGGCAGTAGTGGGAATCTGCCTGGGGAAGGGGGCACACCTCATCAACAAGGGTAACTGCATAACGAATATTTGTATACCTAATCCTGAATTGTACCCCACATCTTTAAAATAAAAAAATTAAAAGTTAAAATATATATATAAGCCGGGCTTGGTGGCTCAGCCTGTAATCCCTTGCCTTGGGAATGCTGAGGTGAGTGGATTGCCTGATTCCGTGGGTTCGAGACCCACCTGGGCAACTTGGCGAGACCTCATCTCTACGATAAATCAAAAAATCAGCCGGGCATGGTAGCACACGCCTGTAGTTCCAGCTACTTGGAAGGCTGAGTGGCAGGATCTCCGGAGCCCGGCAGGTCGCGGCTGCGGGGGCCGGGAGCGGCCACTGCACTCCAGTCTGGGCGACAGAGTGAGACTCCGACTCAAAAATAAATAAATAAATAAAAAAGATATATATTTGTTGAATAGCTAGTTATAATAAGACAATAGATCATAACTTTTAGAACAGTATCTTTTATTTGAAGAAAAATATGTAATTCATCCCAAATCCAGCAATTATTTTAATTATTGACATGATTCTCAGTGAACTTCGGTGCTGCACGTGATCACTTATTATGAGATATCCTAAAGTTTCTCGTATTTTAAAGATCATTTTTATTTTTTAAAAAAACGAGTCATCATTTCATACGTTTCTGGTTTCAGTTTCGTCACAAGAGTAGCTTGCTTGTGAAGAATGAAAATAATTCTTTTCTTTTTTTTTTTTTTTTTTTGAGTTGGAGTCTCACTCGGTGGCAGCCACTGCAGCCTCCACTGCTGGGCTCCGGCGATCCTCCCGCCTCAGCCTTCCGAGTAGCCGGAATTACAGGCGCGCGCTACCACGCCCGGCTGATTTTTTGATTTATTGTAGAGATGAGGTCTTGCTGCCCAGGCAGGTCTCGAACCCACGGGCTCAGGCAATCCACTCACCTCAGCCTCCCAAAGGCGCGGGATGACAGGCTGAGCCACCGAGCCCGGCTGAAAATAATTATTTTCAAATGGAGTGGTGTCTCTATTTGTTTCATTCATTGATTCTTTGCCTAGACCAATGTCCTGTAGTATTTCCTGTAGGCTTTCTACTAGTAATTTTATAGTTTGGGATCTTACCTTTAAGTATTTAACCCATTTTCAATCGACTTCCATATACATTGCTAGACAGGGGTCTAGTTTTATTGCTCTGTATATGGATATCCAGTTTTACCAGAATCATTTGTTGAAGAAGATGCCTTTTCCTCGGTGTATGTTCTTGGTGTTGTCAAAAATCATTTGACTGTAAATACAAAAATGTCACTGATATTTTTGTAGGAATTACATTGAATCAATCTATTGATTGCTTGGGGTAGTATGGTCATCTTACAATGTTAACTCTTTAATCCACTGAGCATAAGATATGTTTTGTTGCCAATGGAATTTTCTTCTTGATTTTTTTTTCAGCTAGTTTTTTGTTGGCACACTTTTGGATGGAATCTTCAGGGGTTTCTAAATACAAAATTATATCATTTGCAAAGAGGGACAATTTGCCATCCTCTTTTTTCAATTTGGATGCATCTTATTTCCTTCTCTTTCCTCATTGTTCTAAGAATTCAAGTATGTTGAACAGGAGTGGTGAAAATGTACCTCACTGTGTAGTTCCAGCTCTTTTTTTTTTTTTTTTTTAATTTCAGTAGATTTAGAAGATACAAATAGTTTTTGATCTGGGCTTAAGAGTATCCACCAATCCCACCTGTGCACATTGTACCTAATAGGCACTTTTTGGGGGCCATCCACCCCTCCCCTTCTTGGTCTCCAGTGTCCATTATACTATTCTCTATGTCTTTGCATAGAGAATATGTGAAAGAATATTCTCTACGCAATATGTGAAAGAATATATGGTGTTCGGTATTCTGTTCCTGAGTTAGTTTGCTTAGGATGGGGTTTCCAATTCCATCCAAGTTGCTGCAAAAGATATTATTTCATTTTTATTCTTTTTTTGATAGCTGAATAGTATTCCGTAGTGTATATATATCACTTTTTCATTATCTACTGATCAGTTGATGGGCATTTAGGTTGATTTCATATTTTTGCAACTGTGAATTGTGCTGCAATGAACACGTGGGTGCGGGTGCCTTTTTTAATACAATGATCTCTGTTCCTTAGGGTAGATACCTAGTAGTAGAGTTGCTAGATTAAATGGTAGATCCACTTTTAGTTCTTTTAGTAAGTTAGAGCAGATTCCCTCCTCTTCATTCTTGTGGAATAGCTTCAGTAAAATTGGCACCTGTTCTTCTTTGAAAGTCTGGTATAATTCAGCTATGAGTCCATTAAGTCCTGGACCTATTTTTTTTGGTTGGGAAGTTTCTAATTATTGTTTCAATCTCACTGCTCATTATTGGTCTATTCAGGGTTTCTATTTCTTCCTGATTTATGGCTAGCGGTTGTATGTTTCCAAGAATTTATTCATTTCCTCTAGATTTTCTAGTTTGCATAAAAGTGTTTATAATAGTTTCAGATGATCTTTTGAATTTCCATTGTATTATTTGTAATGTTTTCTTTTTCATTTCTGATTGAGATAATCTGAGTCCTCTCTTCATTTCTTGATTAATCTAGCTAGTAGTCTATCAGGTTTCTTTTTTTTTATCTGCTCAAAAAACCAGCTTTGCATTACCTTGATCATTATGTTTTTTAATTTCAATTTCATTTAGTTCTATTCTGATCATTGTTATTTATTTTCTTCTGCTAGCTTTGGGTTTGGTTTATTTGTGTTTTCTAGCTCCCTGAGGTGTGATGTTAGGTTGTTGATATGTGATCTTTCAGTCTTATTAATGTAGGCCTTATATGCTATAAATTTTCCTCTGAGTACAACTTTGGCTGTGTCTCAGAAGTTTTGATAACTTTTTCATTGTCATCATTAATTTCAAGAAAAGTTTTAATTTCCATCTTGATTTTATTGTTGACCCAAGGATTATCCAGGAGTAGATAGTTTAGCTTCCATTTTTCTGTTTAGTTTTTTTTTTTTAAATTTAATTCCTAGTTTTATTCCACCGTGGTCTGAGAAGGTGCTTGATATGATTTTGATTTATTCATTTATTTTTTGAGACTTGATTGTGGTCGATCATATAGTCTATTTCAGAGAATGTTTCATACTCTGAGGAGAAAAATGAATATTCTGTAGTTCTGGGATGAAATGTTCTGTAGATGTCTATTAGTTTCATTTGTTCTAGAGTCAGTATAACTCCAATATTTCTTTGTTGACTTTCTGTTGTTGGTGGAGGGTTGACAGTTTCCACTATTATTGTATTGTTATCTTTCTTTTTTTTAAAGTCTAGTAGAATTTGTTTTATAAAACTGGTATTCTGACATCAGGTGCATATATACTTCAAATTGTTATGTTTTCTAATTAGATTGATTCCTTTATCATTATATAATAGCCATCTTTGTCTTTTTTTCTTTTTTACTGTTTTTAATTTAAAATCTGTTTTAACTACTATAAGAATGGCTACTCTGTCTCATTTTTGGTTTCCATTTGCATGGAATATTTTTCCCCATGTTTTTACCTTGAATCTGTTGGAGTCTTTGTGAGTTAGGTGGGTCTCTTAAAGGCAGCAGTTGTGTTTCTTTAACCATTCTGCCAGTCTATATCTTTTCAGTGGGTCGTTGGGACCATTTAATAATTATATTTAAGGTATATTTAATTTTGTGGGTGATCTGTATGCTCCATTAACTCTGTGCTTGCCTGTGCTTTTGTGATAGGTTTTGGTGTTCTTCTGTTTCTGTGTTGAAAACATTCTTAAGTTTCTCCTGGAGGGATGATCTAGAGAAGGCTTATTCTCTTAGGGACTGGATGTCTGGGAAGGATTTTAATTCTCCATCAGCGATGAAGTTTAGTTTGGCAGGGTAGTATATTTTGACTGGAATTGCTTATCTTTGAATATGTTAAAGATGGGACTTAAGTCATGTTTGGCTTTTAGTGTTTCTGCTGAGAATTCTGGTGCAATTCTGATGGGTCTTCCCCAGTAGGTGGTCTAATCCTTCTCTCTGGCTACCTTTAGAATTTTCTTTCATGCTTACTTTACAGTCATGAATTACTATATGTTTTGGGGATGATCTTCTCATGTAATACCTTTCAGATGTTCTCTGAATCTCTTGTATTTGGATGAACAACTCTCCAATGAGATACAGAAAATTTTCTTGGATGACCTCATGGAAGGGTTGTTCCAGGGTGTTCTCAGTTTCCTCTCCTGCTTTGGGGATTACAATCAAATGTCGATTTAGCTTCTCTACATAGTCCCACACTTTTCATAAGTTCTGTTCCCCCTTTTGTTGTTGTTGTTTTTGTTTCTTGTTCTCATTTACATCCACCTGGGTAAGTTCAGTAATTCGGTCTTTGAGCTCTGAGATTCTTTCCTCTGCCTGATTGATTCTACAATCTAGGCCTGCTATTGCACCTTGAAATTCTAGAGGAAGTTCTTCATTTCCAGGACTTCAGAATGGAACTTTCTTACATTGGCTAGCTCAGCCTTTACTTCCTGAATGACTTGGGTGATCGTGATCTTAATTTCTAACTTCTCATGGTTTCCCTTAGCCACTTTAGGCATGTAATATCTAAATTCTGTGTCTGTCCTCAAGAACAGGCATTCTGGTGGCTTCCATTGTTTAGGGATTGATAGCTGCTATTTTAGGTGGTGACTCTGAGATTTTGAGGGTTCCCAGTGTTTCTATTCTGTTACTTCCTTATCTGTGAGGAGCAACTCTTCCTTCTTCATCATTATTCTTAAGTTGTGTTGCTTTGTAGCTTGCTTTCCTAGGGCCTATTCTGTTGTTCAATAAAGTTCACTTGGGGAGAGAGACAGGGGTATTCACTTCTGCTCTACCACTCTTGCTGGGCAGTATGTCACACTCAAAGTGACTTTCTGATGCAGAGATTTCCCTGTGGTCAGATGAGTCTTGCACTATGAAGGGACCAAGTGGGGGAATAGGCCCACTGGCTGTTCACCATTCACAGCCCAGAAAACTTCCAGTGGAAAAGCATTCTGGGCACCCTTCATGTGTGCCTCTCTCCCCTATTCCAGGCCACACTCAGCACTTAAAAAACAGCAAATTCCCTGCAACAGAGGGACTCATGCTTTAGGCATGTGATGCTAGCAGAAGAACATTCCTGATCTGTAGGTGGAGGTTGGCCAACAGATGCTAGTGGCGGGCAGCAAGTGAGTGTGCACAGGAGGTGAAGTTTCCCAGCCTGAGATCTGGCCACTGGGCTCTGCCAGCAAGAAGTATGCCCTCGGGGACTGACTGGCAATTCAGAGTGTGGGTATATCCCTGTTCTTCATGGGCTCTGCCACTCATCATTGTTCCTCTGTAGCACACTGCACTCAAAGTTACTTTCTGCTGCAGAGTTTTCTCTGTGCTCAGACTGGTCAGACTGCTTTTAGACCCCATAGCAAACACTATGTGGAGACCACATGGGAAGATGGACCCCTCCCTTGTGGCAGTTCACCGTTCAGAGCCCAGAAACCTTCCCACCAGGAAACACTCCTGGTGCCTTTCATGTCTCTCCCTCCTGTTCAAAACTACACTGAGCACTTGAAAAACAGTACATTCCTGCCACAGAGTGACTCATACTTTGAATATGTGAGGTTGCCAAGAAAGCCTTCCTGATCTGGAGGGGAGAATTGATTGCCAAACTGGTGGCAGGCATCGGGTGAGCACTACCAGGAGGCCAGGAGGCACACTTTTCTGTCCTAGGAGCTGACTGCCAGGTTCTGCTAGCGGGAAGTGCCCACTTGGGGGCTGGTTGGCATTTCAGAGCCTGGGTATGTTCCCCACTCCATATGGATTCTGACCACCCACTGCTGTGCCCTGACCGTGTCTCATGGAACCAAAACCCTGTGAGCAGTTGGGAAGAGGAGAATCCACCCAGATCACGTCAGGATTATTCACTCCCTCTTACACACAGGCAGGTCTGCAGTTCCTATGCAAGCCTGGTACACTTCAGGAGTGGGACTCTCTAATTCCATGTCTGCCATCCTGGTACTCTCCTTCCTGGCATCTATGTGTTCAAAGAGTTCTCTGTGGGGTAAAGGGTGTTTCACTCATCCAAAACTGCTGAAGGTGCCTATGTTAATTGTCAGCTAGATCTGTACACTGCTCTGCTCTGAGAGAGAGGTACAGGTCGGCTGTTCCTCAGCAGCCATCTTAGATTCTCCTTTGGCTGTTATTCTGTCTGAGGAGACTGAAGATGGGGCCCCAGTCCCTTTGGCTTGTAGGGTTTCTTCTGAGAAGTCTGTTATTAGTCTGATAGGTTAACCTTTGCAAGTTATTTGATGATTTTGTGTCTCACTGCTCTTAAAATTCTTTCCTTTATATTAACTTGGCATAACTGAATGATAATATACTTTGAGAATGACCTTTATGCAATAAATCTTTTGAGGGTTGTTTGGGTTTCTTATAGCTGGATGTTTAGATCTCTGTCAAGGTCAGAGAGGTTTTCCTTCATTATTTCTTCTGATGTTTTCTCTTCTTCCTCAGGAACACCTATGATTCTTAGGTCTGGACATTTTACATAATTCCACATTTCTTGGAGATTTTGTTCTGTTGTCTTTATTCTTTTATCTTTATTGTTGTTTGATTAGGTTAATTCAAAACCCTTGTCTTCAAGTTTCAAGATCATTTCTTCTACTTGTTCTAGTCTACTGTTAAAAACTTCCCATTGCATTTAGTACTCCCTTAAATGATTCTTTCATTTCCAGCCTTTATGATTCTTTCATTTCCAGCTTTTTTTGTGTGTGTGTATGTGTGTGTTTATCTCTTTGGGGAATTTTTTATTTATATCCTGAATAGTTTTTTAATTTCCTTGTGTTGGCTTCAACTTTCTTCTGAAGTTCATTGATTAATTTTATAATGAATCTTTTAAATTCTCTGTCTGGAATTTCAAAAATTTCATTTTGGTTAGGGTTTGTCATTGAAGAGTTGGTATGGTCTTTGGGGGGCCTTGGAAAACTGTTTTTTCTTTTTGTCAAAATTGTTTTTCTGATTCCTTTTCATTCAGGTAGACAATTTCTTTTTATTTGCGGTTGTTAGGGGGCTGACGTAGGCACTGTAGGGTTCCCTTGGTTATATATAGCCTTGATGTGGTGAGTTTCTCAATTGTCAGCTGTGGCAGTCTCATGCTGGGTATCTGCACTGGCTCATGGCATCCTGAGTGGCCAGAGTGGGTTGAAAAGTGTTGTTGGATGGCATTTGGGATTAGGCCTTCCCCTAAACTGAGGTATTGTACCTGATTTAGTGGGCTGTATTGTTGACTCCAGGAGGTGGTACTTATGGGAGAAATCCAGCTGCAATGGTGGTTATGGGGTTTCTCCATGCTCTAAGGACATACCCTTCTAGCCTCGGTCAAAGGCGGGGCTCTGGACATTCCCCAAGTTCTGTCTGCTTTGAGCCTTTGAGGGAAGTACAGGAGAAAGGAGCTGAAGTACCCCACAAATGTGCGCTCTTGGCTATCCTATTGGGGATCAGGAAAAAGTCCCAGGTCACTGGCAGTAATACTGCTGTGCAGGGCAGGTACAGAAGAGTTTACACTGAAGTGAGAGGTTGCTTTGGCAACATGTCCCAACCAGCTCCCAACTCGGCCTCAGGCAATTGACAATCTGAGCAGCTGGTCTCAGTGCTTCCTTGTTCTCAGGCGTCCTGACCAGCCTGGAATTGTCTGCAGCTGCATGGAGTTTGACTTTGGGGCCCATGCCTTCCTAGGCTGGTTAGAAAGCAGCTGAGCTGCCTGAAAGGGTTGAGTGTCTGGGAAATAGTAGCTGGCACTGCTCAAGGCTTTCTTTTTTCCTGCAGCACTCCATGGCAGAGCATGACTATGGGTAAAGCAGTTTCTCGTGAGGGACTGGAGTCCTGCAATGTTTAGGGGGTCCTGCAAGTTCATAGCAGGAACACAGAACTCCTGAATTCCTGTCGCTCTCCTTCCCCACTGAGTCCAGAGGCTGTGGTGGATTGTGGTGGTGCAGGCAAGAATCTGGCCAGTTCCAGCCAAGGTTGAGTTTTTCTTTCTTCTTTTTGCACTAAGTGGTCATTATCGCTCCTTTTAGCAAGTTGTGAGGAATGCTGCTGATCCCATTCTTTTTTGGATGCTGAGGAAACTCTATCTTGGTTATTCTGTAGGAGAAACTCTAGCTGCCTCATGTTGTCCATCTTAATCTTATCTCCCTCAGTTCCAGTGCTTAGAGAAAAAGTGTTCAGCTTTTCCCCACTTAATATAATGTTAGCTGTGGTTTGGCAGCAGAAAGCAGGCACACTTTTTGCTGTCGTGCCCATTGTACCATCACAATGTATCTCCTCTTTAATAAATTTACTTTTCCTCATTAAAAAAAAGTTAGCTGTGGACTTACGGCCTTTATTATATTGAACTATGTTAATTCCACACCGAGTTTGTTGAGAGTTTTTGTTATAAAAGAATGTCAAATTTTATCAAATGCTTTTCTGCATTTATTGGGATTATTATATGATTTTTGTCCTTCATTCTATTGATGTGATGTATCACATTCACTGATTTGCATATGTTGAACCACCCTTGCATTCTTGGGATAAATTCCACTTGATTTGGTGTAAAAACTTTTTGATGTGCTGTTGGATTCAATTAGCTATTATTTTCTTGAGGATTTTTGTATCCATGTTCATCAGAGAGATTGGTCTACAATTCTTTTCTCCTGATGTATGTCCTTTTCTAGTGTTGATATCAAGGTTGTGCTGTCCTCATTAATTGCATTAGAACAAATTCTTCTTCTATTTTAGGTAATAGTTTAAGGAGAATTTGTATTAGTTCTTTATAAGTTTGGTAGAATTTGGCATTGAAGTCATTCAGGATTGAGATTGTCTTTATTGGGAGACTTTATAACTGATTCAATCTCAATACTCATTCTTGGTATGCTCAGTTTTCCTATTTCTTCCTGATTCAATTTTGATAGTTTTGTGTGTCAAGAAATTAATTTATTTCCTCTAGGTTTTCTTTTTAAAATTTTTTTAAATTTTAAAGATGTGGGGTATAATTCAGGGTTAGATGTACATGTGTTCATTATGCAGGAACCCTTGTTGATGAGGTGTGTCCCCCCTTCTCCAGGCAGATTCCTACAACTGCCAATCCTGCTTCCCCACTCCCCTTCTGTCAGTTTCCTGCTACTACCAACGCTTTTCTTATAATATTACGATAATTGTTCAAGGTCTGCTTATAAGTGAGAACAAGTGATACTCAGTTCTTTGTTTCTGTGAAAGGTCACTCAGTATTATAGACTCTAAGTCCATCCAGGTTGCTGTGAAGATCATGATTTTGTTCTTCTTCATGGCTGCATATTCCATTGTGTATATGTACCATATTTTTTTAATCCAATCCTCTTTTGATGGGCAGCATGGTTGGTTCTATGTTCTTGCTACTATGAATAATGCTGCAATAAACATACATGTGCAGGTATCTTTTTTATAGAGTGATTTGCGTTCTTCCAGGTATATTCCCAGTCGGGGAATTGAGGGATCATAAGGAAGGTCAATTTTTAGATCTTTTAGGAATCGCCACACTGTATTCCACAGAGACTATACTGGTTTACACTCCCACCAACAGTGTAGAAGTGTTCCCCTTTTATCACATCCTCTCCAGCATTTGTTGTGTTCTGAGTTATTGATAATAGTCATCCTGACTGGAGTTAGGTGGTATCTCAGTGCATTTTAAATTTGCATTTCTTTGATGACTAATGAGACTGAGCATTTTTTCATGTATCTGTTGGCTGCTCGTATGTCTTCTTTTGAGAGCTGTCTATTCATATCTTTTGCTCACTTTGTAATGTGGCTGTTTGTTTTTTTCTTTTGGCATGTTTGAGTTCCTTGTAGATCCTAGATGTTAGGCCTCTGTCAGACATACAGTAGACAAATATTTTTTCCCAGTCTGTGGGCTATCTCCCTGCTCTCTTGATGGTTTCTTTGGCTTTGCAGAAACTTGTCAGTTTGATGAGGTCCCATCTGTCTCTTATCTCTTATGGCATGGGTGATTGGGGTTTTGATCAGGAATTGGTTGCCAGTTCCAATTTCCATAAGGGTATCTCCTGTATTTTCTAATGTTCTTATACTTTGAGGTTTCACATTTATGTCTTTGATCCATTTGTAGTTGATTTTTGTGTATGGTGATAGGTAGGAGTCCTGTTTCAATCTTCTGCATGTGGTCAGCCAGTTTTCCCAGCACCATTTACTGAATAGGTTCTCCTCTCCCTAGTCATTGGTGGTAGAGGCTTTGTCAAAGATGAGTTGGTTGAGAAACTGAGGTTTTGCTTTTGGAATCTCTATCCTGTTCCATTGGTCTATATACCTGTTCTTGTACCAATACCAGGCTGTTTTAATTATTGTAGCATTATAATAAAGTTTAAAGTCTGTGAATGTGACACCTCCTGCTTTGTTTTATTTGCCGAGGATTGTTTTGGCCATTCATGGTTGCTTATGTTTTGTTTTTTTTTTCTCTTTTAATTTTTTTTTTTAAATTATGGGGTAAAAATTCAGGGCTAGGTATACAAATATTCACCATGCAGTTACCCTTATTGATGAGCTGTGCCCCCCCCTTCCCCAGGCAGATAA
>NW_007253016.1:464425-477433 GCF_000164805.1 Carlito syrichta
GCTTTGCAGAAGCTTGTCAGTTTAATGAGGTCCCACTTGTCTATCTTATCTCTTATGGCGCGGGCACTTCGGACTTTGATCAGAAATTGGTTGCCAGTTCCAACTTCCATAAGAGTATCTCCTAAATTTTCTAAGGTTCCCACAGTTAAAGGTTTTACATTTAGGTCTGTGATTCATTTAGAGTTAATTTTTGTGTATGGGAATTGGTTGGGGTACTGTTTCAATCTTCTGCATGTGGCCAGTCAGTTTTCCCAGCACCATTTACTGAATAGGTTCTCCTCTCCCCAGTAGTGGGTGGTGGAAGCTTTGTTGAAGATGAGTTGGTTAGAAATTGAGATTTTGCTTCTGGAATCTCAATTCTATCCATTGGTCTATATGCCTGTTCTTGTGCCAATACCAGGCTGTTTTGATTATTGTAACTTTATAATATAAAGTCTAGGAGTGTGATACCTCCTGCTTTGTTTTTTTTGCTGAGAATTATTTTGGCTATTCTTGGTCATTCACATTTCTATATGAATTCCTGTATTGTTTTTTCTAGGTCTGAGAAGAATCTTGCTGGTAATTTTATGGGTATTGCAATAAATCTGTAGATTGCCTTAGGTAAAATGAACATCTTAACAATGTTGATTCTTCCAACCCATGAGCATGGAATATTTTTCCACTTGTTTATGTCATCTTTGATTCCTTTGAGCAGTGTTTTGTAGTTTTCATTGTAAAGGTCTTTTACATCTCTGGTTAGGAAGATGCCAAAGTATTTCATTTTTTTGGTGGCTATTGCAAATGGAATTGTACTTTTTATTTGGGTTTCTGTTTGTTTATTATTGGTGTATAGAAATATAATTGTCTTTTGTACATTTATTTTATACCCTGAGACTTTGCCGAAGTCCGTTATCAGTGCAAGGAGGTTTTTGGCAGATTCTCTTGGGTTTTCAAGGTATACAATCATATCATCTGCAAAGAGAGAGATCTTGACTTCCTCTTTTCCTATTTGGATACCCCTGATCGCCTTCTTTTCTCTGATTGCTCTAGCTAGGACTTCCAAAACTATGTTGAACAGGAGGGGTGAGATTGGGTATACTTGTCTTGTTCCAGTTTTCAGGGGAAATGGTTCTAATTTTTGTCTGTTTAGGAGTATGCTGGCTGTGGATTCTCATAGGTGGCTTTTACTATTTTAAGATATGTTCCACCTATGCCTAGACGTTCAAGGGTTTTTATCAAGAAGGGATGCTGATTTTATCAAAAGCTTTTTCTGCATCTAATGATATAATCATGTGGTTTCTGTTTTTATAACTGTTGATGTATTTAATTACATTTATGGTATTACAAATGTTGAACCAGGCTTGCATCCCGGGGATGAAGCCTACTTGGTCGTGATGGATGATTTTTGAGATGTGTTGTTGAATCCAGTTTGCAAGGATCTTGTTGAGAATTTTAGCATCTATGTTCATCAAAGATATTGACCTGTAGTTATCTTTCTTTATTGTGTCTTTACCTGGCTTGGGTATCAATGTGATGTAAGCTTCATAAAATGATTTGGGGATAGTTCCATCTTTCTCAATCATCTGGAATACTTTCAATAGGATTGGTATCATTTCCTCCTGGTATGTTTTGTAGAATTCTGCTGGAAAGCCATCTAGTCCAGGACATTTTTTTTGTAGGTAGTTTTCTTATGTCATAATCAATTTCCTTGAGTGCTATTGGTCTATTTAGGGTCTTACTCTCTTCTTGTTTCAACCTAGGGAGGTTGTATGATGTCAGAAAATCCTCCATTTCCTTTAGGTTTTCAAGTTTGTTTCAATACAATTGTACATAGTAGTCTCTGATAATTTTTTGTATTTCTTCAGGGTCAGTTGTGACTTCCTCTTTTGTGTTTCTGATTGAGTTTATTTGGACTTTTTCTCTCTTTTTCTTGGTCAGTCTGGTTAGAGGACCATCTATCTTGTTTATCCTTTCAAGGAACCAGCTTTTTGTTTCTCTGATTTTTTCTATTATCTTTTTGTCTTCTATGTCCTGGATTTGGGCTTTTATTTTGGTGATCCGGATTCTTCTGCTGAAGTTAGGGTTTTGGTGGTCTTGCATTTCCAGCTTCCTTGGGTGACTTGTTAGGCTGTTAACTTATGATCTCTCTATTTTCTTCATATGCATTTGTAAAGATATGAATTCTCCTCTTACTACTACTCTCATGGCATCCCAGAGGTTTTGGAAAGATGTTTCTTCATTTTCATTTGTTTCCAGGTATCTTTAATCTCTGTTTTGGTTTTATCATTGACCTAGGAGTTGCTTAGCTTCATACTGTTTAGTGTACATGTCTTTGTGGGTTTGGGGGAGCTTTGTTGGTGTTGATATTTATTTTTATTCCACTGTGGTCTGAGAAGGTGCATGGCAAAATTTCACTATTATGAAATTTGTTTATGTTTGATTTATGGCCAATGATATGGTCAATCTTGGAGTACATTCTTGTGGTGATGAGTAGAATGTATATTCTGTGGTTGTTGGGTGGAGTGTTCTGTAGGTATCAATTAAGTCCATTTGTTCAAGAGTCTCACTGAGGTTCTGGGTCTCCTTGCTGATTTTTTGTCTTGATGATCTGTCTAGGGTTGTGAGTGGGATATTAAAGACCCCAGCTATGATAGTGTTAGAGTCAATCTCTTTTTTAAGTTTGCCTAGAAGGTGCTTTATGAATGTTGGTGCTCCTATGTTGGGGGCAGATATGTTAGGATGGATATTTCTTGTGGATGCATTGAACTCTTTATCACTACATAGTGACCTTCTTCATCTTTTTTAATTTTTGATAGCATAAAGGGTATTTTGTCTGAGATTAAGATTGCAACTCCAGCTTTCTTTTATGTTTTATTTGCCTAAAATATTGCTTCCCACCCTCTTACTTTGAGTCTGTGAGTGTCCTTTCTGGTGAGATGAGTCTCTTGGAGACAATACATTATTGCTGCATAATATTTTATCCATTTTGCCATTCTGTCTTTTCAGTGGTGCATTTAGTTCATTCACATTCAGGCTAATTATTGAAATGCGAGGGTTTATCCCTGTCATGAGGTTCTTATAGAGTTGTTGTTGTACTTGTTTGTTTGTTGTCTTTCTTTTGGTTTTTTGGGTTGATTCATGTGTGTTTTCAACCTTTTTCTGGAACTCTTTTGAAGAACATTGTCATTCTTTTTCCCTTTTCTTCTGTGTTTAATAGTTTCTTAAGTGTTTCCTGTAGAGGTGGTCTGGAGGAAGCATAAGTTCTTAGGGATTGGAAGTCTGAGAAAGATTTTAATTCTCCCTCACTGATGAAGCTTAGCTTGGCTGTATAGGTTATTCTTGTTTGAAACTGTTTATCTTTGAGAACTTTGAATTTTGGGCTCCAAACTCTTCTAGCCTTAAGTGTTTCTGTAGATAAATCTGCTGCTATTCTAATTGGTCTTCTCTGGTGGGTAGTCTGACATTTTTCTCTTGTGGCTTTTAGGATTTTTTCTTTTATACCTACTTTGTTCAGGTGAATTATTATATGCCTAGGAGTTGGTCTTTTCATTTGTTGTATTGCAGGGGATCTCTGAATCTCCTGTGTTTGAAATTTTGCATCACTGATAAGGTGAAGGAAGTTTTCTTTAATAATTTTGTGGAATGTTTGTTCCAGGGTGGTCTCTGTCTCTCTTTCTGCCTCAGGAAGTCTAATTACTCTTAGGTTCGTTCTCTTGAAGTAATCGCTCATCTCTTGAAGTTTTTGTTCTGTCTTTTTAGGCTTCTTTACTATGTTTTTGACAGTCTGATTTAGTTCTATATTTTGGCCTTCAAGTTCTGAAATTCTTTCTTCTGCTTGGCCAATTCTGCTTTCCTTGCTATTGGTTTATTACTTATTTCAATCACAGTATTCTTTACTGCTGTTATCTTAGTTATCAACTCTTTCCTATTTTCCTCTTGTCTCTCCTCAATATCCTTTATTCTCTCTATTAACATCTTGATGTCTAGGTTTGTAGTATGTGACCAGTCATTCTAGGTGTTCTTCATTGTTTGCATTCCAAAGTCTGTTTTCTCAATATCTGACCTCCCAGGGGTCTATGTGAGACCTATATTCTTCTTTTGGTTTTTCTTCACTTGTGTAGATTTTCCTCCCCACTTTTTCCTTTCTTCCCCATCTTCTTTAAATCTCTTTTTCAGGGATGGTGGGGTTGCTTTTACTTCTGTTTGCTCAATCTCCTATTCTTCCTTGTGTGAGTCCTCTGACTTTGTTCAATTCTGAAGCTGTACTATAGGTTGGGGGCTATACTTTTTGCAGTTTTGAGATTTAATTGAGGGGGGAACTGTGATTCAAAATCTATCTTCAGATCCCAGTATCTACCAATAGGTGTATGGATACCCTGGAACACGCTTCCCACTGCCTTGCAATCTGTCCATGCAGTGGGGATATAGGTTTCCTCCCTGAAAGTAAAATGGGGTATGGTTAAGGAAAGAATTGGGATGGTGGGGAGAGGGGGGAAGTGGAAGGTGGAGAGAGAGAAGAGTAAGTGGGAAAACAAAGGTACCAACTAACAAATGAAAATAGACATGAAGACAGATAAAAGTAAGAGAAACAAAAATAAACAAAAAAAACCAACAAAACTAGAACATACAATCATACAGACACACAAGCTGACCAACCTCCTTATGATGTACTATTCCCCTACACAAACATGAGATCTTAGATCCCGTGTTGGAGGTTGGGCAGAGCTGGGCAGAGCTGGGCAGGGTAATGCAGGTCTTGACCTGGTCTCAGGGCTCCAGCTGATCTCTGGTTCTACAGTAGCCAGGTCCAGCTGAGAGAGGCAGAGTGTGAGACAGCTGGATGTTGCAGGTCAGTGTGTCACATTGCTGCTTGGGCCTCTTTTTCTTTCTTTGTTCTTAGGTCCTAAGCTGGAGGCAGGCCAGAGCTGGGTGGAGCTGGGTAGACAATACAGGTCTCTGCCTGGTCTCAGAGCATCAGGTGTTCTCTGGTCCCGCTGTGGCCAGGGGTGAGTTGGGGGAGGCAGAGTGTGAGATGGCCGGGCATTGCTGGTCAACATAGCACAGGGAGGCTAGAGATGGGGTGGTGCTGCCGGTGAGGGAGCCCAGAGCTCCATGGGGTGGAAGCCGAGGGCCTCCCAAGGCAGCGGCGACTTGGGGCAGGGCGAGATGATGCAGCCAGGAGGGAGCCTGGAGCTCTGTGGGGCAGGAGCCAAGGGTCTCCATGGGTAGTGGTAGCATGGGGTGGAATGGGGCAGTATAGCCTGGGAGGGAGGTCAGAGCTCCACCAAGTGAGTGCCAAGGTGGTCATGGCTTGGGGCAGGGCAGGGTGGTGCAGCCAGTGAGGGAGCCTAGAGCTCCATGAAACTGGGAGCCTAGGGACTACCTGGGGCTGAGTAGTGGCGGCAGTGGTTGCAGCCACAGTAGCCAAGCAGTGCGTGGAACCAAATGCCTCCAGACCTCGGGCCAGTGTGGCTGGCTGGGGGGAAAGTGAGAGTTTTTATGGAGGCTTATTTTGTGGAGATTCTCACAGTCCCACCTGTGCTGTCACCAGCTTGCCAGAAGTCCATCAGTAACTCTTCTGCTTATGTTTCCATATGAATTCCTGTGTTGCCATTTACAGTTCTGAGACAAATGCTGCTGGCAATTTAATGGGTATAGTATTAAATCTGCAGATTGCCTTTGGTAGGATGGATATCTTAACAATGTTGATTCTTCCTATCCATAAGCATGGAATATTTTTCCATTTGCTTGTGTCATCTTTGATTTCTTGAACAGTGTTTTGTAATTTTCATTGTAAAGGTCTTTCATGTCTCTAGTTAGGAATAGGTGTTGGTGTATAGAAATGCGACTGTCTTTTGCACATTGATGTTATAACCTGAGACTTTGCCAAAGTCCTTTATCAGTGCAAGGAGGTTATGGACAGATTCTCTTGGATTTTTGAGGTATAGAATCATGTCTGCAAAGAGGGATAATTTGACTTCATTTTTTTCCTATTTGGATACTGCTGATCTCCTTCTCTTGTCTGATTGCTCTAGCTAGGACTTCTAAAACTTTGTTGAACAGGGCGGGTGAGGATGGGCATCCTTGTCTTGTTCTGGTTTTCAGAAAATGGTTCCAATTTCTGTCTGTTTAGCAGTATGCTGGCCATGGGTTTCTTGCATTTGGCTCTTAATACTTTGAAGTTTGTTCCATCTATTTCTAGATGTTTGAGGGTTTTTACCAAGAAGGGGTGCTGGATTTTATCAATGCTTTTTCCTCGTCTAATGATATAATCATATGGTTTTTGTTTTTACATCTGTTGATGTATTTAATTACATTTACAGTCTTATGAATGTTGAATCAGAACTGTATACTAGGGATGAAACCTACTTGGTGGATGATTTTTGAGATGTGTTATTGAATCTGATTTGGTAGGATCTTGTTGAGAATTTTAGCATCAAAATTCATCAAGGATGTTGGCCTGTAGATCTCTTCCTTTGTTGGATCTTTACCTGATTTGGGTATCAATGTGATGTAAGCTTCATAAAATGATTTGGGAAGAGTTCCAGCCTTCTAGAGGGCCTTTTAGGATTAGTATCAGTTTCTGGCTGCATGTTTTATAGAATTCTGCTGGGAAGTCATCTGGTCCAGGGCTTTTTTTTTTTTTTTTTTTTGGTAGATACTTTTCTTATGACATTGTCAAGTTCCTGGATTGTTTTTGGTCTGTTAAGCTTTTTGATTTCTTCTTGTTTCAACCTGAGGAGGTTGTGTGATGTCAGAAAGTCCTCCATTTCCCTTAGGTTTTCAAGTTTGTTTCCATATAAGTATACATAGTAGTGCCTGATAATCTTTTGTATTTCTTTGGGGTCAGTTGTGACTTGATCTTTTGTATTTCTGATTGTGCTTATTTTGGCTTTTTCTATCTTTTTCTTGGTCAGTCTAGCTAGGGGACCATCAATCTTGTTTATCCTTTCAAAGAACCAGCTTTTCATTTTATTGATTTCTTTTGTCTTCTATGTCCCAAATTTGGGCTTTTATTTTGGTGATCTGGATTCTTCTGCTGAAATTAGGGTTTTGATGTTCTTGCTTTTCCAGTTTTTCCAGCTTCCTTAGGTGATTTATTAGGTTGTTAACTTGTGATCTTTCCATTTTCTTTTTATGTGCTTGTAGAGATATGAATTCCTCTCTTAGTATTGTTTTCATTGAATCCCAGAGGTTTTGGTAAGTGTTTCTTTATTTTCATTGGTTTCAAAATATCTTTTAATCTGTTTTGATTTCCATGTTGACTGAGGAGTTGTTTAGCATCTTGCTGTTTAGTGTCCATGTCTTCGTGGGTTTGGGGGGGGGGCGTTGTTGGTGTTTATATTTATTTTTATTCCACTATGGTCTGATGTGGTACATGGCAGGATTCCAACCTTGTGAAATTTGTTTATGCTTGATTTATGGTTGAGGATATGGTCGATCTTAGAGTACATTCCATGTGGTGACAATTATAATGTATATTCTGTGGTTATTGGGTGGAGTATTCTGTAGGTATCAATTAAGTCCATTTGGTCAAGTCTCACATTGAGGTTCTGGATCCCCTTTATGATTTTTTATCTCGATAATCTGTTTCGGGTCGTGAGTGGGGTATTTAAGTCCCCAGCTATGATAGTGTTAGCATTAATATCATTTTTAAGTTTACCTATAAGCTGCTTTATGAAAGTTGGTGCTTCTATGTTGGGTGCATATATGTTTAGAATGGATATTTCTTGTTGATAAATTGAACCTTTTCTCATTATGTAGTGACCTTTCATATCTTTTAAAATTTTCAATAGCTTAAAGGGTAATTTGTCTGATATCAAGATGGCAACTCCTGCTTCTTTTATGTTCCATTAGCCTGAAATTTTGTTTCCCATTCTGTAACTTTACATCTGTGAGTGTCCTTTCTGGTGAGATGAGTTTCTTGGAGACAATATATTGCTGCCTCATGATATTTTATCCATTTTGCCATTCTATGTCGTTTCTGTGGCGCATTTAGTCCATTCACATTCAGGCTAATTATTGGAATGTGAGAGTTTATCCCCGTCATGAGGTCCTTATAGAGTTTGTTGTTGTTGTTGTTACTGTTTGTTTGTTTTCTTTCTTTTGATTTTTGGGTTGATTCATGTGTGTTTTCAATCTTTTTCCTGCATTCTTGTAAAGGTCATTGTTGTTCTTTTTTTCCTTTTTCTGTGTTTAATACCTTCTTAAATGCTTCTTGTAGAGCTGGTCATGAGGCAGCATAAGCTCCTAGGGATTGAATGTCTGGGAAAGATTTTAATTTTCCATCACAGATAAAGTTTAACTTAGCTGGGTAGGTAATTCTTGGTTGAAGTTGTTTATCTTTGAGAACTTTGAAGATTGGGCTCTAAGCTTTCTTTGCCTGAAGTGTTTCTGTAGATAAGTCTGCGGCTATTCTAATTGATCTTCCATGGTAAATAATCTGACCTGTTTCTCTTGCTGCTTTTAGGAGTTTTTCTTTTATGCCTACTTTGTGTAGACAAATTACTATGCATCTAGGAGTTGCTATACTCATTTGTCATCTTGCAGGGGTTCTCTGAATCTCTTGTGTTTGAATGATCATGGCACTGATGAGATGAAGGAAGTTTTCTTGGATAATTTAATGAAATGTTTGTTCCAGGGTGGTCTCTGTCTCTCTTTCTGCCTCATAAAGTCCAATTACTCTTAGATTTGGCCTCTTGAAATAATTGCTCATCTCTTGAAGGGTTTGCTCTGTCTTTTAAAGCTTCTTTTCTATGTTTTTGACAGTTTGGGCTAGTTCCATATTTTGAAGCTCTGAGATTCTTTCCATCTTTGTCAGTTTGTTATCTATTTCATTCACTGTATTCTTTATTGCTGTTATCTCAGTTATCAACTCCTTCATTCTTTCCTCTTGTCTCTCCTTGATTATATTTATTTTCTCTATTAATGTCTTGATATCTGGGTTTGTGGTTTGAGATAAGTCATTCTGAGGGTTCTTTATTGTTTGTGTTTCAAAGTCTGTATTCTCGTGTCTGACCTCCGAGGGATCTGTGTGAGACACACATTCTTTTGGGTTTTTTTTTAATTTATGTAGATTTTACTACCTCCTTTTTTCCCCCTCTTCTTTAATTCTGTTGTTCAAGGATGGGGGGTGGTTTTTACTTCTGTTTGCTCAATCTCCTATTCCCCCTTATGTGGATCCTCTGACTTTGTTCAATTCTGAAGCTGGACTGTGGTGGGAGGGTGTACTTTTTGCAGTTTTGAGATTCAATTGAGTGGGGAGCTGTGATTAAGAATCTATCTGTATATCCCAGTATCCGCTGACAGGTATGTGGGCCCTCTGGAACCCACTGCCCACTGCCTTACAATCTTTCCATGCAGTAGGGGTATGGGTTTGCTCCGTGAAAGCAAAATGAGGTAAGAAAAAGAAAAATAATAGTAAAAGGAATGGAGGGGGGAAAGAAGAAGGTGGAGAGAGAGAGGAGTAAGAGGGAAAACAGACAGACATACCAACTAATAAATGAAAGGAGACACAAACAAAGATAGAAAAGAGTTAAAAAAAAAAAACCCACTAAAACATACAATCATACAAACACACAAACTGAAAAAAAAAAAGACCCTATTGATGTACTCTCCTTCAAAAATGCCCATACACAGACAGGAAGTATTTTAAAAACAATGAAATAACAGTAATAAAGCAAGTATGAAAGCATTATCAAAAACTGAAAGAAAAAGAGAAAAAAACTAAAACAAAAAACAAACAAAAATGAGCACAACATACATACAAAAAAAAAAAAAACAACTCACTTTGAGATGGTTCTTGAAAGTCCAGCTTCCTTTCAGCTCTGATCTCCAGTCCCTCCCCTCTGCTCTCAGTGTAGGCTGATAGGGTTGCTCTCAGCCTGGGTCAAATGCTCCAGGCCTACTGTGGGAGGAGGGTGGATCATATCTGGGCTCACCTAGCTTTCTGCCTGTCAAGTCTCCCATTCAGATCTGATGTGTCTGTGTCTGATCCAGCATGGGGGAGGGGCTTCTGTCTGAGTTTGATGAGATTACTGTAGGTCCAAAGTTGGAGGCTGGGTGGAGTTGGGCTAGGCAATGCTTGTCTCTGCCTGGTCCCAGGACAGAGAAAATGACTGCAGTTGGCATTTCCTCATGGGAGGGGGTTCCTCTCCAGCTCTCCCCGATCTTCTCTCTCCATGGATCGAATGGGGCCTCTAGCCACTTTGCTGTCACAGGTGATGGTGTGGTCCAGGCACCAGGTAATGAGAATCAGCTGTATTAGGCAGGCTTTTCTCAAGAGAGACCCGAGAACTGCAGATGATTCTGTGTGCCAGCAGCTCCAATCTCAGGGTGGTGGGGGGTTGCAGTCACCTCCAGAGGAGAGCCCTGGGTACATGAACCTGAGTCTCCCCTTAGACAGACTTTCACTCACCCACCAATATATACCTCCTCATGCAGAGAGTTTTTATGGACACTGGTTTTTGTGGAGACTCTCACAGTCTGACCTGTCCCATTGTCATCTTGTCAGAAGTCTCTCCTCTGGGTTTTCAAATTTCTTAGTAAATAGTTGATCATAGTAGTATCTGATGGTGGTTTTGTATTTCTGTGGTATCAGCTGTAATGTCCCCTGTCATTGTTTCTGATTTTGTTTATTTTAGTCTTCTCTCTCCTTTTTCTTGGTAAGTTTAACTAGCAGTTTGTCAAGTTTGATCATCTTTTTATAAACCCTACTTTTTCTTTTATCTATCTTTTGTAGTTTTTAAAACTCTGTATTTTATTTAGTTCTGCTCTGATCTTTCTTATTTCTTTTCCTCTACTAATTTTGTTTTTGGTTTGTTCTTGCTTTCTAGTTCTTTGAGGTACATGTTTAGGTTGTTTGACATTTTTCTAATTTTTCTAGGCAATTATTGTGATAAACTTCACTCTTGGCACTGATTTTGCTGTATCCCACAGGTTTCTCTATGTTGTATATCAATTTTCACTGGTTTCCAGAAATTTCCTTATTTTCCTCTTAATTTCTTCAACGACTCAGTGATCATTAAGGATCATGTTGTTTCATTTCTATGTAATTGTACACCTTCCAAAGTTCCCTGCTATTGATTTCTAGTTTTATTCCATGTGGTCTTAGAAAACACTTGATAAATTTCAATTTTTAAAAATTTCCTGAGACTTGTTTTATGTCTTAATATATGGTCTATTTTGAATGATGTTCTATTGCTGGTGAGAAGAACAAGCATTCTGCAGCTGTTAGATAAAATGTTCTATAAGTGTCTATTGGATCCATTTGATCTAAAGTACAATTTAAATCCAGTGTTCTTTGTTAGATTCCATCTATATGATCTGTTTATTGAGAGTGGAATGTTGAAGTTCCCAACTATTAATGTATTGGAATGTATCTTTCCCTTAACACTTAATCATATTTGCTTTATAGAACTGAGTGCTCTGATGTTGGGTGAGTACATATCTAAAATTGTATCCTCTTGCTGAATTCATTATTAGGGCTCGTCTGGAATACTCTGCCTCTATGGGCGGTGTTCCCAGCAGAGGAGGAAATGTGTCCTACCCAATTTGGGCTGACCTACTCTGCTTGGGCATCTTGGCTGCTCAAAGAACTTCGGTTAAGCCCAAGACTACTGTTCTGGAGACAGCAGAAGCGATACAGGAAAAAAAAAAAAAAAAAGGAACAGAAAGAAAGAAAGCAGGCACTGTGGCAACCAGGCAACCTTGTCTACAAGCCAAGGTAGGAAAAATTGGACTATAAGTACTGCCTTGGTGGTTGGGGCATTCTCAGAGGTTGAGTGTGTGTGTGTGACTGAAACGATCTCAAGATACGAAGTGATTGTGGATTCCCAACCCATGTTTTCATTTTCCCATGAGAGAAATGGCCAGAGACAGATGAAGTGGATCTGAAGTTTGCAAGAAACCTACAATAAGGGGGATTGAGCACCTCAGGGAATATCTGGAGTCTTAAGGACTGCAAGAAACTTTCAGTAAGGGAAGTTGAGCATCCTTTTGGGAAACTCCAAAATCCCACGGCTTACTTGGTAACTGAGAGTGGGTAATAATCAGTCTAGGCCTAGGAAGGGAGGTCGGGAAACCTCCCTTAAAGTTCCCCCAGATAGTCCACTGGGGTAAATGTTGGAAAACTGGAAAGATGATTTCAGGACTAAGAAAAAGGGTGAAATAAAAATTCTTCCCCTAACATTACCCAGGATAGTCAACTGGGGAAATGTTGAGGTCTTCAACTGGGGAAATGTTGAGGTCTTGGTACAAGGGAGATAGCCCTTGTACCAAGATCAGGAGGGCTGCAATGTCCTTATGGAAAGGAAAACCCTTCAGGGCTGGGCATACAGTTGAGCAAAAGTACCCAAATGTAGACCCTGAGTGGGACTATAATGATCAAAAGGATAAGACAAAAATGCAGGATCTGAGGTGGCTGATAATTAAGGGAATCAGAAAATCAGCCCCGAGGTCTCAAGATGTCTCTAAGACTTTGGAGGCTCAGCAAGAGAAGAAAACAACAACAGCAACAAAAAAAACTTTAATGGCCCATCAGAGACCTGGTAAGAATGAACCTGATGACACCCCAGGTGAATATTAGGGTGCTGAAACTCAAATTAATTTATTAATTAACACAGGTGCCAGCCGTTTGGTCCTGGCCATCCATATTGGAATTAAAAACGTCTGAGTCCAAATAGTTAACCTGCAACTACAGGGTTAAATAGAGGTTTCTAAACTCTATTTCTCTCTTTTCTGCTTGCCTTGAATCTGCTAGCAACTAAGCTACTGGTGTTTTGCAATAAGCTCACTGTTTCAAGGTTAAAAAATTTTTTTTCTTATACAGTTCAGCCCATTTTAACTAAAATGTAAATATTGAAAAATCATTTAAAACTGAAAAAAAAGGTTACAAAAAGTTTTTTTTTAAAATTGAAATAACAGCCGGACTCGGTGGCTCAACCTGTAATCCTGCGCCTCGGGAGGCTGAGGTGAGTGGATTGCCTGAGCCCGCGGGTTCGAGACCCACCTGGGCAACTTGGCGAGACC